>NW_020450688.1:148246-249864 GCF_003343035.1 Apteryx rowi
TTTTTTTTTTTTTTTTTTTTTTGTTTGGACTGGAATCTCTTTAATCCCTTTGGACTCGAGCATGAGTATCACATGATTTGGAGGTGTTTGGTTAGCGTACTTCACTGCTGCAGAGCATCTCTGTACGTAACAGATGAGTAAATTAAGATTGCGGGGAGAAGCAACATGGGAGTCTTCAGTATGGCAGATCTATGTCTAAGGTTTCAATATTTTGTTGCTGGTTTATGTTCTGGCAAAACCAAGGGGAAGCCTCTGATCAGTTAGACTTCTGACCATGATTAAATCAGATTTCTGCTGTAAAGCCTGATGATAAAAAGGACTAGGTCTTTGATATACCAGCGGTATACCCTTACCTTCAGTATATCTACAAATGCTTGAACCATGTGTTAGGGTATTTGTGTGGGAACCTCCTTGAAGGCAAACTACAGTGGTATGACTAATTGTAGGTCCTTCTTTCAGACTCTATGCCTGCATGGGGCATCAGTGGATATCTAGCTCTATAAATATGCACAAACCTTTGTTGAAGTAAAAGAATTCTAAATATTCATAAGCAGATATGCTCAAAAAAAATAGTAGTTTCATGTATAACTGCATGACAGTGACAACACTTCCAGATGCTGCCACATTGCTTTTTCTTGACTTTAGTTCTGAAGGTTTTAGTAGCTAGAACCAAAATATTTTCCACGAGTCTAAAACTGGAATTTTCGTTTTAAACGATAGCATGAATGCTGACACTTGATGAGGGTAACTGCTAAACACTGATCTCAACTGAGAGGACTACACAAGATAAAAATATCATTGGGGTCTTCTAAAACATTCAGTTTATAGAATATTGTATAGTGGATACCCTGAAATGCTGCAATACAGTCATGAGCTGAGGCTGATAAGCTCCAGTGATTTGGAAGATACTGATCTTGAATATTGGTGCTGCTTTGCAGAATTTGGTACATTAAGCACCAGAATGCTACCGCTTTGCTTAGAGTAGTTTCAGTAATTGATTCCATCCGCAGCTGAAACCTGCTTCTCCCCAAGCTGTTTCACTCGCATGGAAAGAAATGCAGAAATAATTGAGGAGCTCTGGTTGTAGTGATGCTGTAGTTAGCTCATTACTCCAGACAAATTATCTTTTGCTTCTCTAAAGCATCGATTGGTACATTGGGTTAAAAGCTACCTAGCTTTCAACTAGTAGGCCATTCTAAGTCCTCTGCAATATTTTTATTTTTATTTTTTCACATAGGCACTTCTTACAAACTCTTAAGAGGCTAATGGTGACCTAACAGTAGAAGGGACTAAGGATGGGAGTTCTTTAACCATACGTGAAAGAAAAGAGCAACACCAAATCTGCTGTTGGTAATAATTCAACTTGGAGTAGGAAGCTTATCTTGAAATCTGCTTGATATGATTCTTACCTGCAGAGGTTGGTTAAGTTCATTACTTGTTACTGCACTGGCTGTTACTTGAACTGGTGGGTGTGTTCATGCAGAGTGCTCAGCCTGTGGAGTTGGGGCCCTTGAGAAAAGGGGTTTGCTTGATTTGACAAACTTAATATTGGTATAACAGGGACACTAAGAGCTATTTCTTGCTCTAAGACTAGTTTTTAATAAACTGTTTGTCTAAGATACAAGCTTGGGTGCTTCTGTCCTATCTGAGGGTCACGCCCAGGCAGCACTCCTATTAAAATTAATGGTGGTATTGCATCGCTCCTTCGACTGCCGTGTTCTCATTCAGCGCTAAGGTATGACAACTTTTCCTCTTGCATAAGAAGACTCCATTCATTCTGGCTGAGGAGGAAACAGTTTCACAGCTCACTAGAGTTGCATGCTGTTGTATCCTGTAGCTTTTTTTTTTAAATGTTAGTATTTTAAGTTACTGTCCAGCTTTCTAAATTGTCTCTCCCTACAGTCTGTACAACTGCCTGCTGCCGGACCATGTATCCAGTGATGTTTACATGCAGCAATCACAACTGGTGTCTTTAAAGCACTTCCTAGACAATACTCCCTTTCCTTGAGATACTTTGAGAGATCTGTTCAGAGAGCAACTGGTTAAAGCATTAATACATGAAATATTAAATCCCTTTTTGATGAGGGTTCCTATAAGCATACCTCACTGTTATAGTATCTTCTAAGAACCATTCAAATGGATGTAGTGATTATCTGGTCAGCCCTTGCTGAATGCGTTTCCTTCACTGCCTCATGCTTCTGTTAGTAGACCCGAATTGACTGCCATTCAGGTTAGAGACCTAGTAGGGCTGAGCCTCATGTACTTGAACATATCAGGGCCCCAAAATTTCAATATGGCTTACTTTACCTTGACTCCTTTCAATCTCTGCACACTCACAAAAGCTATTCTAGTCTTTTCTGGTTCCTCCAACAAACCTCAGTTTTCAGTCTCATCATAAACATTTGGTACCGTGTCAATCCCAGTACACCAAGCAGTGTATTGGTAAAAAACAAAAAACCAAAAAACCAAAACAGTTTCTAAAAATGTGCCTTAGATTCAATAACGTGCTTATTATTGAGCTAAATTGACTTTACTGCTCAAAGGTAAAAAGTGATAAGGTAGTTAAAACACACCTTGTCAAAAAAAGTCAGTCTTACCAAATGTGGCTGGCATCATGAAAAGGGCAAGAAGGGACATAGTTTTTTGGGGGAGGCTTGCTGTAACAGCAGTGCTGGTTAGAGGTAAGCAGGCAGGTTGGGGAGAATCTAATTAAATTTTAAGTTTACAGCTTAAAGAAAGGTCTAATGCTTAAAAAAAAAAAAAACTCTAAAATTGATTTATGTGCTTAAAGTCCACAATTCTTGTACTGACTCTTGCCAAGACAATTAAAGAATTCCTAGAACTAATTTGAATTTCCAAACTGGTTTTGGAGAGCAGTGGCTGCTTCTGCAGGTGCAGAGAATACTCAAGTCTGTTCAGCTAGGGAGGCGAGTCGCAGTGCTTTTACTACTGGAAAGATTTTGGGGAGTGTGAAGATGTTGCTGTGAAACACCTTTGTGGTGCAGTTGAGGATGTAACCAGATGGGTCTTTTTACGTCTTGCAGAAGGTCAGCTTAGGAACTTGTATGAATTGACGGACAGTAAACTCCTGAACCAGTGTTCTAGTTCTTATTTTCTAGAACTTTGGGCCTCCTATTTGAATCTGGAAAACTTTAAGAAAAAGAAAAGGATCTCTGTGTGTGGTTAGTGTTCTGAAGACCTGCTTAACTATGTGCAGCTAACTAAAGTGCAAAAGATTAAGAATATATTAGGGCCAGTTCAAAGATGGCTTGTTCAGCAGAATGGAGATATTCGTTAAAATGGAAATCAATGCAAAATGTTTGCAAAACAAAACACAATCAGCACCATATTTCAGCAGAAACTGAATCACATTATGCAGTTGCATTCTCCCATAGGTGACTTTATGTTAAGTATTGAAGGACTTGGTTTGACAAAGCTTGTGCATGCTGAAAGAAAGGATAGGTTAAAACTTGTCCAAAGAATCTCCTGCTTGTTAGCTGACTTCTAAAAGCACACTTTACCTGAAACCATTGAAAAATTGTGCTGATAACTTAGGTACTGGACTTTAATAACATCTTAAACTCCTAAGAGTTCTGGTTAAACAGCATGGGTTGTTTAACTTGCTGATATTTTTCTGTGAAGCTGACAAATCTGTAGATCGTGCTGAGTGACAGCTCAGCCTCTAAATGGAATTCAGAGCATCTTTGCCATGTTATAAAAAGCTTTTTTGCCTGGTGCTGATCTGTTTCTCCAGCTTAGAGCTTTTTGTAACCTTTAAACTTTGTCAGTATAGAATAGGAATGTATCCTGTTAAAACTTGCATTTGTCTAAAGAGCTAGCTCCTACCTATTCACCTATGTCCTACATCTCTAGATCTCGGTTATAAATACCAAGGTGTGTGTCACTCCAAACTTCCTAGGTAGGTAGTTATTCTTTTTTTAACAGAAGGAGGCAAACACGATCTGTAGCAAATCAAAAACTGTTTATCCTGTTGTATCTTTTTCATTCTTTAGTTTAGTATTATTTCTTACCTTGGGTACGATACAGTGTTGAACTTCTCAATTAGGATTTAGGAGTTGATCTGCAGGTGACTTCATGGCTGTGAAATCCTGGAGATTCTTCCAAAAATTTCTGTCTGAGATGAAGAGCATCTGACTTCAGCACTATCATCTTGAAGGTGATGTATTTGAGGCTGCAAAACTGAAATCAGAAACAAGCTTTCTTTTTGGGAAGAATGGGGAAAAGTGCTTACTAGCGTCTCATCTAAGCAAAATAGACTGGGTGGACACTACAGCATAAACCTGGTAAAAGGATCTTAAAAATGAAGTGCTTGATGATGAAGGAAGGTAGGTTGAATAAAAGGGTCCAAAGGTTACAATTCTGAGGTAGGAGATAAGTCTTCTAGTTAGCCTAGTTAGGTTTGCCCCGCCTTCAAACCTGGCTGCATTTTGAAGGGATAAATAACAGCTTTTCTGTGTGTAAAGCAGTAGGCTTGAATTATAGCCTTCCTTGATATTTTGGGGCTCTTTGGTGTAAAGCTTTCAAGGAAACATTGCTAATACTGAGCTGGTGGGATGGAAGTCAAGATTTTTCAAATTTATCTCAGTTCAAGCATGGTTCTTTCTCTTCCTTCCAGGATTTAACTCCTTGTCACAAAAGCGACACAGCCTTCCTTGCAGACAGATTTGAGGTAGATATCTGCTTCTTAATCTGAGGTTGCTTTGTCTGTGTTGTTCAGCATCCTGCATCTTTTGAGTTTAACTTGCAGTCTTAAGATGCCACGTTCAGCATAACCAATCTATGAAATATTCTTAAGGGAGATTATTTTTTTAGTATGCTACTTCTACGTTAAGATTGCTGCAAGTAAAGCAGCTATCAAGTGCTTTTGCAGTTGTTCATCTTGCTTCTGTAGCCAAAACTGCTTCTATCCAGAAGCAAATCTTGCTGGCTTAAAACAGCCTTTACTAGGTAGAGTACTGCTGGTGTGCCCTAGTCTAGAACAGGTACTAAGTAATAGGTCTGCTTTGCAGATCATGCAGCTCTTTTGATCTAAGAATGCTGTCTGCCTCATGGCACTGGAATATTAGGCTGAACTTTTGGTGTAGAAAGATCTAACCATTGTAAAGGTAGCCATTACTACCAATTTCAACTTGAGTTGTGCTAGAGATTTATGCAGGAAGTGGGAGCAGATGAATTCCTTTCACAGAACTGTTTTATCCATTGTGAACTGAAACAGTTGAATCGCTGGGTTTTGTTTGGTATTTGTGGTAAGGTTTGATACCTTAGTTGATGAATGTTCATATGTTTTCCACAGATAAAATATGTTTAATCCTTGTGGGTTATAGAATAGGGGGTTAACAGATTTATAGATGTTAAGATGTCTGTGTATATAATTTAATTTTTAGAACTAGTGCACTGAAACTTCATACTGAAAAGTTACTCAGTAACTTGGTTTTGGTTACTGAGCTGCAAATAATACTGGTGAACTTTGCAGCAAGGTTAAATGAGAAATGTACAACAACAAATCTCTAATTCAGAGCCTATTCCTGGAGGCAATAACGCCTTCGTTGGTGACCTTACTCATGCAGATACTCCTACTGGCTATAACAAGATTAAGCGCTTGCTTATCCATGTTGCTTATTATCTATGGAGTTAGGACCTTATCTTTTATTTTTGATGTTTTATTGCATTTTAACTGTAAGCAAAATGATTACCCTTCAGTTTACTCTAATGCTGGTTTGCCTCAAACTTCTTAAAATGAAAGTAGAATGTATGTATTTCTGTATTTGCACTGGTGTAAGTTGCTTCAGAGTATTGGCAGATCTCGTCTATGAGATCATGTGTCAGCCTGCGAGGTAGAAGCCAGTCTGCTAGCACATTTAATCTATTTTTGATTTGTCAAGATCTCCAGGGTAGAAACAAAAAGCACTTTGTCCTCGGTATTCTTGCAAAGACTGACGCTTTTGAATTACTCTTTCTAATTGTCTCTTGAGTTGCTTATTTTCTTAGCGTGCCACTCTTGCTGAGGGAATCTCACTGTTTAGTAGAAGAAAGCCATAAGTGGGTCACTTCCACTGTATGTAGTAAGTTCCAAGGCTTCCATCTATAGGTTGAACATCTCACACTGACACTTTAAAATGAGATATCTATTTGAACAGTTCAGAGTTCAATCTCATCAACAAAAGAAAAATTTTTCTTGCAACTGTGATAGCCCTTGTGTAAGGTTATGCCAGAACTGAAAATCTCATTACTGTCTTGCCTCAAATCCCTGATGCTGTATCTCATTCCCCTCAGAATCATATGAGACAACAATAGTATGAGTGAAGGTACTTTCTGATGAGCATAGAAGAACCCTATAAGAACAGTATCTGTGGGCTTTTAGTGGACTCTTCAGAGAACCATTCATGCTTTATTTATACTTTGTTGCTGAGAGAATATGCAACTTTGAACATATCCGGGAAATACTGCATCCAGATTTTAGTTCTCACTTTTCATATCTTATTATTCTACTTTCCTTTTCATTACTAACCCCAAATTGCCTGGATGTAGTGGAAAGTGAAGTGCTGAACATCAGGGCTTTAAATTTCTGATATATATTAGAGTTGTGCGAGAATATTTCTAACCCTTGCAGCAACTGTGAAGTAATCAGGCTATCTTTAAGCAGTTAAGCTTAGTTTTGTACTGTTTACTTCATCCTTTCCAGGTCTCTGTTTGCATTTACCTTTGCTAAGCAATAATGATTGCTGACTCAAATCATTAAACTGGTGATTGAGTTATCATATTGTGAGAACAAACCAACCAAAGAAACATTATTGCAACCTCCTGATAGTGGAAATTCCTGTAGTGAAATGCCTGATTTAATCTTTAAGCTTGGAGAAAATAAGGGTGTTGATAGGAGAAACTACTTTATATTGGACTCTCATTTAGACTGACATGTTGTGCTAGCAAAAAGAAGTTGTTGTGTGAAAAGAATAGTAGTGACCTTAGAACTGTTTAGAATAGCAGCTCTCTTATGTTAACACAGGCAAGTCTGAGCTTCTTGTTCTTCAGTTTGAACACCAAAGTATAGTGTGCAGTGTCCACTTAAGTTTTTTAATTACTGATGCTTCCACAGGCAGAATCTGGATGACATAGTTGCATCCTTCTAATGATTCTGTCTAGGTGTATTTGAGCTTAAACTGTAAAGGATACTCTAAGATATCACTGTCCTCCCATCAAATGGGAGACAGTCAGTGGAATCCAGCATGTCTTTCTCCTGAAGCAGGTGTCCAATACAGGTAAGAACTGCTTACTGCCTGATGGAGTAGGCCTTTTAAAAGGAGACTAGGTCAGATATAAACATCTAGCTTTAGGTGAGATGAATCTTGATAGTCTCGGGTGGGGCAGCTCCTGTTAACAGCTAGTGTGGACATGGCACTAAAGACACCTCTAGTAAGGATTAATCTTTTTTGGCTGCAGATGGTTTTCACAGTTTTCTTGGCAAGACAACTTGGTCAAATGACACTGCTGTAGAAGTAGTGTAGATGTGACCTCTTAGGACCCAACTGAAAAGCTCTAAAAAGCTTTGACCACTTGGTTTGAGATGTCCTGTGTAAGGATAGCTCAGAGTGGAGCATACAGGCGTACCTCGTTTTATTGCGCTTTGCAGATATTGCCTTTTTTTTTTTTTTAACCACGAACTGAAGGTTTGTGGCAACCCTGAGTTGAGCAAGTCTATTGGTGCCATTTTTCCAACAGCATGTGCTGTCTCTGTGTCACATTTTGGTAATTCTCACAATATTTCAAACTTTTTCATTATTATTAGATCTGTTACAGTGATCTGTGATCAGTGATCTTTGTTACTATTGTAATTGCTTTGGGGCGCCACGAACCGTGCCCATATAAGATGGCAAACTTCATCAATAAAAGTTGTGTGTGTTGTGACTGCTCTGCTGACCAGCTGTTCCCCCGTCTCTCTCCCTCTCCTCGGGCCTCCCTATTCCCTGAGACACAACAGTGTTGAAATTAGGCCAATTAATAACCCTACAATGGCCTCTAAGTGTTCAAATGAAAGGAAGAGTCTCACGTCTCTCCCTTTAAATCAAAAGCTAGAAATGATTAAACTTAGTGAGGAAGGCATGTCGAAAACCGAGACAGACCGAAAGCTAGGCCTCTTGCGCCAAACAGCCAAGTTGTGAATGCAAAGGAAAAGTTCTTGAAGGAAATTTGAAGTGCTACTCCAGTGAACACACAAATGATAAGAAAGTGAAACAGCCTTCTTGCTGGTATGGAGAAGGTTTGAATGGTCTGGATAGAAGATTAAACCAGCCACAACATTCCCTTAAGCCAAAGTCTAGTCCAGAGCAAGGCCCTAACTCTCTTCAATTCTAAGAAGGCTGAGAGAGGTGAGGAAGCTACAGCAGAAAAGTTTGAAGCTAGGAGAGGTTGGTTCGTGAGGCTTAAGGAAAGAAGCCGTCTCCATAATGTAAAAACGCAAGGTGAAGCAGCAAGTGCTGATGTAGAAGCTGCATCAGGTTATCCAGAAGATCTAGCTAAGAGAATTGATGAAGGTGGCTACACTAAACAACAGATTTTCAGTGTAGAGGAAACAGCCTTATATTGGAAGAAGATGCCATCTAGGACTTTCATAGCTAGAGAGGAGAAGTCTTCCAAAGGACAGGCTGACAGCAAGAGAACTAGAATTAGAAGTGGAGCCTGAAGATGTGACTGAATTGCTGCAATCTCATGATAAAACTTGAATGGATGAGGAGTGCTTCTTATGGATGAGCAAAGAAAGTGGTTTCTTGAGATGGAATCTACTCCTGGTGAAGATGCTGTGAACATTGTTGAAATGACAACAAAGGATTGAGAATATTACATAAACTTAGTTGATAAAGCAGTAGCAGGGTTTGAGAGGATTGACTCCAATTTGGAAAGAAGTTCTATTGTGGGTAAAATGCTATCAAACAGCATAGCATGTTACAGAGAAATCCTTTGTGAAAGAAAGAGTCAATCGATGCAGCAAACTTCATTGCTGTCTTCTTTTAAGAAATTGCCACAGCCACCCCAGCCTTCAGCAATCACCACCCTGATCAGTCAGCAGCCATCAACATCAAGGCAAGACCCTCCATCAGCAAAAAGATTACGACTCACTGAAGGCTCAGGTGATGGTTAGCATTTTTTAGCAATAAAGTATTTTTTAATTAAGGTATGTACATTGTTTTTTTAGACATAATGCTATTGCACACTTAATAGATTACAGTATAGTGTAAACATAACTTTTATATGCACTGGGAAACCAAAAAATTTGTGTGCCTCACTTTATTGTGATATTTGCATTATTGCGGTGGTCTGGAACCAAACCCACAATATCTCCGAGGTATGCCTATATAAGCATGTGATTAAACTTAACGCTGTATCACAGAGTTAGAACTGTTAAGCTTCCAGGCTCTCAAGTTAGGACATCAGTTCTATCCCATTACCCAGTTAAATCACACTCTGCCTCAAAACCCTGTATTTCTTACCTCACTGTTTCTGTGTTTACCTTTATAGGAACTCATTTCCAGCTCTGGTGGCTGAAGCACAGCTGTGTGCTCTGCTGATCGGCTGATATCTGGCAGTCATACCTGTACAGCTAAGCATCTCAAGACAGTTATTTGCTGCTTGACAGTGGCTGCCTACGTGGAGATGCTTACTCTGTGGCTCAGACTGTACCTGCACACAGGTGCTCTTGGCACTTAGATGCTCTTTGGTGGATCTGGGTGCTGATGCTGCTCCATACCTGTTTGGAAACTTCTTGTATAATAGAAACTTGCCCCAAAGCCAATTTTTGATATTGTATCTTAATTTGTTTAATTTTTTTATCGGTTTTACAGATACTGCTGTGGAATTCATATTGTTTCTTAAAGGCATGGGGTTTTTTTGCAATGTTACTGAAGAACTTAAAGCTACTGTAGACTTTATAAAATCACTATTTCTGTAAGCGTTCACTTTAACAGCATTACGGAAGCTAACTAATGGATTAACAGAACCGTTCTAAATTTACTTCAGCTTTACATTCTTGACAGTAATTGTGATGCAAGAACTTGATTCCTGAAAATGAATACATCTTACATGCACACTCATGTGAGATTGACAGAACAGCACATGCCAGCCTTGAAGATAATGTTTCTTTCAGTATGACTTAGAATATGGTACAATTATCTTTTGCTTTTGAAGCATTATACAAACTCAGTAATGCATGGCTGTTCAGAGGGACTGTAAGTCACAGGTCATGGGAAAATCTGATTCCTTCAGAAGGGAATGCATCTTAGTCTCTGCAGTCCGTGTAGAGAAAACTACTTGTGGAGTTTGCTTTGGGCTCTTGCATTGGATATGACAAGGTAGCAAGATACTTCTCACATTTCCCTCTTCTTGAGAAGTCCATCTTCTAGCTTTGGTCTTGCAGGCTTTCCAACTTTTCTTCTATTTATATTCTTCAGCTGACTTCTGTACCACTTTATTCCTGAACAGTCAAGTTGTTAGAGGGGAATACCTGGTATATAACGCTTGCAAGCTTCTGTAATGGATTTGTATGAACTGTTCAAATGTCTGTTCTTTCCTTAATTTTCTGTCTCTAAGCTTGCTGTTGACTGCTTGTTTAAATTAAAGAAAACAGAGGGGTGTTTTGGGCAGGAGGGAACTTCTATCCAAAGAGTCAAGGTATTTGAAGGACAGTGTTTAGCACAGCTATCCTGATACCAGTGAGGATGGACTTCCATAGTCATGAAGTTAACAAAATATTACCTCTTCAAACACTGTCTTAAATTGTCCAGTCTCCCTGGAAAAGCTGAACAGTCTTTTGAACATACAAACCCTTCAGGCCATCCCAAACTTGTTTCTGTATTACAGGCAAATGTTTTGGACCTGAAAGACATCTGGTAGATTGAGGAAGTCTTTCTTGCAGTTGCCCTCCTTGCTACCTGTAGCAGGAGATGCCCTTGTTTTTCACAGGGGAATGAACACCTACTTGAAGTCAAATGGAATCGGGCTCTATAATGAAAAGCATTAGTCAACCTAAACTGTAAGTGGAAGAGAGCCAGCTTTGAATGTTTGACAAAATTGTCTCCTGCTGATAAAGGATCTATAGGTCACTTCAGTTTCTCTTTAAAAGTTTGAGTTTCTTACAGAGTGCAATAGACAGGTTGTCTTATGGATTGCAAGAGCCAAGTTGTAATTTGGAGTGGGGAGGGCTGAGGCTCTTTGAAGGTGGAGGTAAGAGGAGGAAGTTGTGAAAAGCTGACTTGCTATTACTACATTGATCTCCATAACTGTGTGAGACCTATACATTAAGCTTGCACTGACATGCTGCTAAAAACCTCCCACACCTGCCCTCCCTCCAGTGGAAGCAAAACTGTAGACTTCAGTTCCTCATTCCTTTGCTGCCTCAGTGCTTTCTAAAGCTGCCACCAGAGCAGCTCTGTCTTAATGCTCTGGCAGCCTTGCTTGAGCCGTCAGAGCGGTCTGTAAGCCTTTCGCTAGGCACACCACCAGCATAGCAGCTGATTGAGCAGTGGAAGCATGAGTAAGTCCCACTGGCTGATTCTCAAGTCTGACATCATATCCAAGAATTAGATGGCTCTCTTTCACCATGGGGATAATGAAATAATTCCTGCTGTGTTATTCATTAACTCACACTTCATTCAGTGGCTTTTAAGAGGATAACAAGTATGTTAGAGGTGAACTTGCATAAGACTTCTGATATCCTTTTGATAAGATAAATGAGTTAAAGGTACGGCAGACAACTAGAAGTAGTTTAAGTGTAGCAGTGATGCCACACTGAGGTGACGTGCAGCGTCTTACGCTTACTGGCTTGAAAACTAATTGAAGAGTTTTGATTTAGAGAAAACAGTCTGCATTTATAAGTGTTGCAGAAATAACTTTTTAATGCCCAAAGCCAGGGCATTAAGGCCTTCCTTACTCTGGGGGCTGTATGTGGAACCTGGCTGAATGGCTGTTTAGGAAGGTGATGTTCAGCCCAGCGCTGAAGCACTTCAGGGCAGGCCTGGGATCCCAGACTGGGGGACTTGCAATCGTGAAAGCGTATGGAGGGGAAAACGTCTTGGTAAAGGACGGCTTCTCCTGACTCATATACAAGTTTTGATGGAAGAGCCCACTGAAGCTTGTTTGATTTTAGCACTTAATCTAACTTGAGCATGTGTAAAAATTAAATATCTTTTAAATGTTAGTGTGCTGCCCTCTTTCTCCCCTTGCACACAATTTTGTCAGCTTGAGAACAGTCTTATCTTACTTTGCAAGAAAACTTTAAAAGAGAGAAAGATTACCTGCTTTGCTAAGGGGTTTTCCCAAACTTTATGTTCAAAAGAATAACACTTTAAAGGAGGCTGTGGGAATTAGGTATCCAACTTATTTTGCCTCTAATATGAGCCCTTGATGTCCTGGGATTCCTGATGAATATGTCAGTGGCTGTTGGTCAAGCTACAATACCACATGTGAGCACTGTTCTATTCCAAAGGCTTGCCAAGGGATTGATCTTCCTCCAGAAGAGGTTTTCATTCTGTAATGTGCAACTGAGCCAATAAACTAATATAATCAGATGAAGTTGTTTGTGGGAGGGATGCTGACTGGAGTAATTCAAATGCCAAATGAAATGTCTAATCTTCTGAATGTTGCTGTGAGTGCACTGGCATCAGCAGTTCATCCACATAGATAACAACTGTGATCATGCCAAGAAAAGGCTGCAATTGTCTTAAGTATCTGAAAAGAAAACAGAATTTCTGAATGGCCCAGTAAGATTTTAAATTACCTTATACTTGTAGAAGCACTAGGTGAGGGAATGGGAACTTTGGGAAGAAAAATTAGGTGGTGGTCCTGTGAGTCAGGTGATCCATCCTGGAGAACTAGATTCTCTCTCTCTGTCCCGCTTTGTGCTGCAGAGTGAGTGACTGGAAACTTTCAGGTGTCTGGAGTTTTGTCTTCAGTGTTGCACGTACGACCTCTAGGCCTGAGTGCTCCCTTCTACAAATCTTACTCCCAGCTAATGCAGTTGTGTTTCAGAAATACAGAGCACTACAAAAATCGAAAACACTTGAAAAACTAACTTTAGACATCTTTTTCAGGTACCAAACCTAGAAGATGCTTCTGATGCCTTATGTTTTCACCATGCATAGCTCTTCAGCCTTCTAAAAATACAGTGCTACCACTTATCCATATGGGACAGTGGGAAAATATATTTAAAGTACGGTAAGCACCATGGAGCTTAACCAGAAGAGGTGCTATAAAATGAGCAGTGTGGAAAAGACTGGCTTTAGAGTCAGTGTGGTGTTCTGAATAAGGTTTAGTAAAATGTATGTATTGAAAAGATAGTTGTGTTCAGAGAACAGTTCAATGTAATGCACTGCATGAGGAGGGAGTTTATGGGAAACAAAGGATGGAGAAGAGAATTGATGATCATACATAAGCTCAAAGAAGCAGAACTAAAGCTTCACAGGTGATCATAGTACTTGTATTTTCTAATGTGGAATTCTTCACTTGGCATCTTAATGTCAATATATAATAATCAACAACTTTAATTCTACTGCATATGTAAGTGGTGAAAATAGCTGCGGTGTCATTAATATACTCTTCTGTCAGCTTGTCTCCCTTATTTACTTTATTGTGCAAGTATCCATAACAACCTTAACTTGTAGTCCAAAAATCCATCACCAAAGCATGCCAGCCCTATCAAGGAGCTCTTCCTTTACAGCAGCATTTACATGCCAGTGCTCAGACTTCTTGAGCTGTTGTGTACGGAAAAAAGTTAAAATATCAAAACAGTCAGGCCATGGCTTCATATCTTTTTTCAGAAGTTCTGTTTTCAGCACCATGGTAATGGTGACTGGAGAAAATGAACATCTTCGATTCGTGTCAAGTGTTAAATTCTTTAGACCAAGCGTATAGATTACTGCAGTAAGTGCTGCTTCATGGCTTTCATTGGTTATTCTGGAAATCTCTACCATGAGGGAAGACTCTTTTAAAACAGGTCTGTCAGCTGGACCTGAAACCAGTTTATAGATAATTACACTTCCAAGCTAATGACACAGATGCAGTACTTCTATTAAAATGTTTACTTATATTTTATATGAATTTGGTTGACAGATTAATTCAATCTTGCCAAGTAAGCTTTCCTACATAAGGATGTAGTCTTTTGCTCAGGCAAAGCAGCTTGATCATTTTCTGGCGTTTGAATGTAAATGTACAAAATCGTGTGTTAACTCTTTCAATAATACAAGGCCTGTTTGCTAAGGCTGTTCCTGCAGTGAGCTCTTGTTTATCCAAATTACAAATTTTCACTTTTTCATCACAATTCTGAGCATTTGCTTCCGGAACTTGATTTCACAGGTAGATTTTTGTGTTACATCGATGGGGAAACCTCTTGAAATAAAAGCTTATGATGAATCTAGTAGACTTTAAGTGTTCTGAATGTTGTTCTTATCCCTGTTTGTTCTTCCTAGTTTTACTCATAGTTTGAAGGCTCCCTTTGCCTTTGAGCTTTTTTCCTAACTTAAAGCTTTCTTAAGGTTCCAGCCCTAATACTGAAACAGGTCATCTAGAAAGAATCTCTGTCTTTGGAGATATTCAAAACATGGCTGCACAAGTCCCTGAGCAACTTCATCTATTGGAATGGTGTCAAGGAGGGGGTTGGACTAGATGATCTTCAGATGTTCCTTTCAGCCCAAATTATTCTGTGATTGTGTGTGTGTGTGTGTGCGTGCACATCTATCCTGGTTTTTCATACTTTTCTCCTTGGGGTTAAACAGGCAGAAGTAATTTTTGCTGTTTGCAAATGAATATCAACTCTCATTCCTGTAACTGTTACCACTACAAAAACTTCCACTGTTGAATTTGAGCCTTTCTGAAAGAATGCTCTCTGTAAAATGCAGTCCTTTCAGACTCGAAGGCAAGCTTCCCTGCAAGCAGCTTTTAGTTTTGTAGTTAAGGGGAGGAAAGAAATTCCTGGCTCTTCCTGGTTTGCACTTTGTAGACCAAAGTTGACACCTCATAAGATTTGCTTCGGAAATCAAGAATCCTCTTACAGAGTTTCTCAGTGCTGTTGCATGTGTTGTCAACAGCTTCACCCTGCTTGCTAAGGTCATAAAACTAGATGTAGTCAGTTGAGGACAAGGTCTTTGGCTATTTGATTTCATCTGGAGCAAAATGACAGATCAGGAATCTTAAAATCAAGTGATAAGCTTCTTACTGCTCCTCATCTATGTTGTATGTCCGTTCTTGACAAAACTTCCCTGACCTTTTTTGGATCTGAACAAATCATGTAACTCGAGTACTTTATCCTCATGGTTTTAAGACTTACATCTGAGTTTGCATTCAGTAAGAACAGACACTACTTTGCTTAGCTGCTAAATCAGTTATCCTTGAATTTGAAATTTCTTCTACTAAAAAATAAAAATAGACTTGTCTAGTTAATCCTATTTAATTTTTACTGTGACATGCTGTTTTTGTGCACCTTATTTAAGATCCAATACCTGTTCGTTAGACAAGTCACAGGTAAGAATTCTGGTATTAAAAAATGCATAGTTTACACTATTTCCACAGCCTTAAGCAAACTTGTGGACTAATATGCACTTGTTCTTGTATTTGTTTCCCTGTAAAGTACAACTTGAAGGGGGCATGCCAAATTCAGTGTAAAGATGGTTATATATCAATTTTTGTTTTCTTGCTGGCTGATACTGAAATACAAAGGTTCATGTGCAAAACAAAATTAAAGTGGATAACTTAAATTTCTTGTTTACTGATATGCATCTTGTTTAACATTTGAGATTAACATAGTTTTTTTTGTTTGTTTGTTTGTTTTTTAATTTAAACTACCTTACCTGATCCACCAATAACAGAGTTACCTGTTGAGCTGCTGTCAATTTTATAACATGTGTGTGGGTAAGATGTGGATACATTGTGCTTCAGGAAAGTTGCTGAAGAACCTAAGCTTTTTGTCCTTTGAATCCTTTGAATTGATGGTTTCTCTTTTAATTACAACCAAACATTTCTTAGTGAACTAGATTTGTTTTGAGTCACACTGGAAAACAGTGAATGTTTTCTTAGTATTAGGATAAAACACCTAAAAATGACTTAATTCCACTTGTGTTTTTTATGTATTGTTAGTATTTTTCTTTCTCAGTGTTTTCTATATCAGCCAGAAAGAATGAGTTTCTCTAGGGGAAATAAGAGAGAAGACTGAAGTCAGAGTTTCTTGCCTGTTGACCTAGACCAATCCATACTAAGTCAACTTGGGGCGAAAAGTGTGTTCTGCATAGTCCCATTAGTTTTCACAGGAACGTAAGTGTCTGTGTACAGATACATTCCTACAACAGTTCGATGCTAGAACTGAAGGTCTCTGTAGATGGTGCTTCTAGTGTTGAGTTGTTATAGAAATGTGAATATACAGGCACCTATTATTATCCTGCACTACTGATTTGTCATTTTTTTTAAAGGACCTGTAGTATAAAATTATACTGGAGTCGCATCTCTTTTTCACGTGAATACTAATCAACTGTACAGAGCTATAGTGTAGATTGATCTAAGTCGACAGACAAGAAACCCTGACTTAAATCTTCTTCTGTACTTATTTTCCCTGGAGAAGCTCATTGCTATTGCTTGATACAGCCACTGAAACACATTGATTTGAAAGGAGCTAAAGCCACCATAAAGGATTGATTCCTTTATTCAAATATCTGCTCATACTCTGCTAAGAAAAATTAAACATTTGGGTCAATGGATTTTTAATTTTAAACACTGGAGGGGAAGAGACTGATCTATGACTGAAATATATATTAATTGGGGATATATCAAATCTTGCTTCAGTAGAAGCTGAGTTGCATTCTATCACAGACTTGAATTTCAATTCTAACTGAAACTCAGCGTTTTTGATACATATGTGCCTTTAAAAATCCTCGTTGGTGCCTCTAAGTGCTTAAATAAAATTTAACTGGTGCTTCATGCTGTTTAGTTTTTTTAGAATGAGCACGTTGTTAATCCAAAAATCCTTTCCTGGGCCTGAACTTTCCAGCAATTTCAGTGTAAACTGAAAGGCTTGTGGACTTTTGGTATTATCAGAGTTATATGGAGACAAGATCTATAGGGAGCTGTCATGACTGAACCCAGCCTCCTGGCTGTCTAAGAAGACCTCTTAAGAAATCGTAATTATTCTTTGCTTTAAAATGTACAAAATTGGAACAAGAAGGTTCCAGAGCGTGCTACCACAGTATAGTAGCTGGAGGGCTGCTGGACTTAAATTACATAACAGATCCAATTTGCTCCTTCTAAAAAGCTGCTTTTGTGCCTTTAGAGGAATAAATTTTGCAGTTGGACAAAATTAAATTGATCTGACTCTGCTCGAGGCCTTCCGTATTGGAGACTAGAGGCTCATAATGTATATGATAGATCTTCAGAACAGTTACAAAAATGGAAGTACGTGAATATTCCCTTCTAAAGAAATGTAAGACTCCATTGAATGTGCTTCATGTCTCCCTGTAAAAGGAGGGCATGTATAAAAGCAGTTTAAATCCTTAGTATTTGAGTAGGCTCTCGAGAACAAGATGCAACCTTGACTGGTCATTCAAAGTTCCTCACTGTGGTTTGAAATGCAGTTGTCTCCAGCTCACTCAGTGCCCCCCCCCCTTTTTTTTTTCCCCATATATTTACAGGACCCTCTTTAAGACTATTTTGTTTTTTCCCTTGCCTCTTATTTTAGTCATGGAGCCCCATTTCCAGCCCTTATTTGAAAGTGAAGCTGTCAATTTGCAAATGGAAAGCAGTATTTAGCAATTATGCTTCCTGCTTCTGAAAGTAACTGGCCATTCACGGATGGAGAAAAATGGGACTAAATAACTGCCTTAGAATTTGGAGAATATTGAAGCTGCTTAACTGGAGGAGAAAGTGTTTGCTTTTCTGTGTTTGTGTGTGGGTGTCCCTTCCTCCTCTGGCTTTGGTGAATTGAATCAGCTGACCAAACCAAGGGCATGGAGTAGCAGGTTTCTCTGGGTCGCTGTGCCGGCAGATCGACTGAACCAATGTTGTTTGTCCCTTGAGAGCTAAATATAGGAAACTGGCCTCCTTAAGGAGGGATGGCATCTAGCTTGAGTTCGGTTGCAACCTCTTAATACACGTAGGGGGACCTAAATTCTTCCCTTTTGTGCCTAGCTGAAGGGCTAACATTGGCGTGAGTTTTTTCCCCCTTGCTAGGAAGCTTGATTATTAACAGGACACACCGTGGAGAGTTTGGAGAAGTTGCAGCTGAAAATGAATAGATGCAATAGTCTTCCCTAATCTGGAAGGGGCTGGCAGCTCAGACAGGAGGAGGGGAGTAATTTATTCTGGTAATTCAGTTGTCTGGCTTTAAACTTGCTGTCTAGAGGGCGCCTAGTAGAAAATTACTTATTCTCTTGTATGTTGGTGGTGTTTCCTTAACCAGCCCTTGCTGGTCTCCTTATCATGCGTAAGCACACATCATTTTATCTGTTCATAACTTCTAGGAAAGACTAGCCTGATCCTTCATTAACTCCCGAAATGTAAAATTTAGCTGCTCAGTTCATAAAAAGGGCAGCTTCTTGTGACTATGTATAGTTGACTCTCTACTTAAGTCAGCTCTTTGAATGTAATTATTTGGTTAACTTGTATTGATCCAGGATTATTTTACATGTACTAGTAAAATATTTGGACTCATGCTTTTTTGTATTTACACAGCTTTATACTGTAAATAAACAGTGCTATTAATGTGGTGATCAAACATACTTGTCCTGTCCCCATGTTTGGGTGGAAGAGACTAGCTCTTTATCCCATGAATTTGTTAATGCCAGCAGAAGTACCATGGCTGTGTATTATACCTAAAGACAATTTCTCTTCCTGGTGGTACAGAAAGCAGTTGTATGTTTAATAGCTCTAATGTAGAGCCTTATTCCAGTGTAGTCAGTGTTTGAGCTGCAAAATCTGCAATAGTTTGGCTATAGAGGTACAAATTAAGACTGTAAACTAGCAGAAGTGTTCAGTCAGCTATCTACATGTGGTGTCCAAAAGACTTCCTCGCCTTGTTGAAGTTAACCTAACACCAGCAGTGAAGATGCGGGTGCCTGGGTTTGCGCTATCGGCCGATGGAGCAGGTCCTCAGCACCGGTCTTCTCCAAACAGTGTTGCAGCCGTTTTAATCTTCTACAGTTGGAGCAAACAAATATGCGTTGTAGTGAAGGGTTTTTAGGAACAGGTTTTTATTCAGTCTTGTATAGCTTTAATCTTGCAAAGAGTTTTTTTCTGAAATAAAGTATTATGAATTTAAGACTCTCCAATAAAAGGTCCGTATGGCCTCTTGATCATTTGTGTTTTGTTCTGTCTTGGTCTCATTTTTATTTCACTGTAGGAACACTATAATAAAACCATTTATAACAAGGCTCTTAGGAAAAGAGCTGAAACCAAAAGGAGACAACTAAATTTTCATGTGTACATGGTATTGATCCCACTTTTTTAATTCTCAGAGGTTTAAGCTGTAGTACCTACAACCAAAGTTAAATTCTTCATGCTAATACATTTTAGAGCTTACATGAACATTATTTTAATATTTCATATGTAACAGTTTTTTTAAAAAAAGAACAACAACAAAAAAAACCCCTATCTGTCCTTCAGGTTTCTAAGGAAGATGAGCAAATTAATTGAGTAGTTCTGGCTAAGAAGAAAAAAATTCACCTCAGCAGCATTTGCAGTGATTTGTAAGTTGGCTCAAATTCTACAAATACTAAAAGACATGCATTTGCTTTCAGCTTTTTTTTTTTTTTTTTTTGTCAGCATCTGCTTTAAAAACAAACTGCAGCCACAAATTTTATAATAGTGATGCTCTAACCTGGCTCTTATCGGCCCACGTTGCGGTCTGATCCTGGGGTGGTCTTTCTGGCTTAGTTCTGTACTGCATCCACAAATTGACCAAAGTCACGGAGATGTGACATGTCAGTCAGTGTAAGTTTGGGGGGGGACTATGGGAGCAGGACCCTTTCCCTCTGATGGCTCAGCCTGTTTCGGGGACCTGAAACCTGAGCTGTCATGTGTATGGGGTTTTCATTTGTTTTTAGAAAAAACAACGTCTTGAAAATGTCATTTTAAATACCCTGTACGTAAGCACAAGCTGCTTAAGGGAAAACGAATAAAAGCATTTCTGGAGTGTGCCATGGCTTTCCCAAGCGCTAGCGTTGGGCTAGGCCGCGTGAAACGATTGCCTTTCGCCCCCTGTAAGGCAGGCGCGTGTAGGGCGCTGCACAGTGTGCGTCCGTTTCGTTAAGCCTCTCGAGCTGCCTTTTATTCCCAGATGTGGAGGATAGTGATGGTATGTGCGTGTCTTGGCCAACCAGGCTACGTGACAAAACTGTTTTTTTCTATGCAATTTAAGAATTAAGCTTTAATCCATTAAGTGATTTATAATAGCGTTGTGCAAGGTGCAGTAAAATAAAATAGCCTCTAATTGCAGGCCTTTATAACAGAACGGAGGCTTTTCGTAGTGTCTGTTCCCATGTAGCTTATTCAAGCAATAGCACTGAGAATTTCTGAGGGGCTGAGTTTCCTGATATGGACATTTTGTAGCAACTTTAAAGCCCTTAGTGTTTTGAGAAGTAAACATGTGAATTATTCAGAGCAAGTATTTGGTATTTAAATAAAATTGTCTTATGGCAAAAACATTGACTGGTGCTTGTTAAAGAGGTCTTAAAAGCTTCATGCCAAAATGAAGTGTGGTACAAATGAGGTCAGTTTATACACTTTTGAGCTCATAGCTGTAACTGGATGTGCATTGCCCTGAAGTAGTTCTGTGGAAGAATATCTCACGGGAGCGTAAGCCGAAACTCCAGAGGACTCATCAAAACAAAGTGGCTCCTGGCACCCTTAGTTCTTCCCATTTTTACATTTCCTTTTTGTATGACTTGCAGTTCTCTCTAGGGTTGCACTGGACGACAAGGAAATGCAGTGTATGGAGAGTCTGTCTTGGTAGGTGTTGTATATGGAGATTTCCAGAGAGCAGTGTCATCCTCTGTTTCAGGGCTCGTCTAGTTAATGGAGAGGACCGAGTGAAAGAAAAAATTACTCTGGTGGGGTTAAGAAGGCCAAATAGGTGTTTGGGGAGAATGAGTAAACTGTTTGAGAGGCTTCTATTAGCAAGCTGCTCTTCTCCATGTTTTAATTTAATTCAATTGTGTGTTTGCTTTTTTTTGCTTTTTTTTTCCCCTGGGAAGGAAAAAGGTGAGGGAGTATTGACTTCTGGTGAGTGTGGCAAATGGGCATTGCAGGCATTAGTGGAAAAAAGAAAGTACAAAGAGCACGCTACTCCCTTCCGGGGCTTTTCTGCCATTTCAAATGAAAGCTTTCATTACCTGGTCCCCATCTTGCTCGTTTGCTTTTCTCTTTCAATTTTATCTCTTCGATCTAGCTTTGCCCTAATTTCCTTCCCTTTTTTTTTTTTTTTTTTGGTCACCTTTTAACATAATTTTCCCTGCCCAACCCACTTGGTCGCCTTGCTAGTCCAGAATGTACTGAGACCCCTCCATTTCCACCACCTCCAGTCCCAGATAGGAGTTCTGCATCCTCCAGGCTCTCCTATGTGCCAACACCAAGTTCGGATCCCATCTTGGCAAGTCCCTCCACAGTTCAGACTGTTCCATGTAGCTCTTCCGTCTTTCTTAGCAGATGTTCCTTGTCTGTGTTGGGCAAGCAAAGTTAAGGAATACAAAGTAATAGAAAAGGAAGAAAAGAGAATGGATTAATAATCAAAACTTCAGACTTCCAGTGGTTTGATGGAAAAGCTTCATGGGCAGGTAAATTATACCCCAGTTTATATACAAACATATATGTGGAATTTGGATCTCAGGGGCTTATCCAAATGAAAAAAGAAATTCAAAGAAAAGAACTGAAAATGTTACAAGAAAAAGTGAAGTTTTCTTCAGATTTTTGGTCTCCAGCTTGCTGCGCTGTTTTGGCCTGGATTGTTTTGAGATAAATGCAGGAGAATATTGATACAGAATCTTCTTAAAAATCTCTAAGTTATTGGAATTTACTGTAATCCCACCTAGAGCTCCACTACTGTTTACAGTAGGAGTGTTACATCACTTATGGAAGAAATTGATCTTTCCTAATGCAAGATCCAATTTTCTTTATCACCATTAGCTCTTAGCTGGTAGCAGTCTTAGCGGTACTTTTACCACCTCTCCTACTTGAGTCTTCTGTCATTGGAATCTTTCCTTACTGTTTGAGATTTGACACACTCTTCGTTTTATTTTTCAGCAGTTACTTCTGAATTCAATTCTTGAAGAGTGCAAGAGATTGATCTTTTTTTAACTAGTATGCAAAGATAGATAAAGATAATCAGCTTAGTCAAACTACTTTTAAAAACAGATTGATGCCAGTTCTGACTGGGAAGATGAAGGCAACTAATACGCCTATCTATAAAAGGTTCCACAAAAAATAAAATTAGCTACCATTAATGTTATCGGTCAGTGCAGTGCCATGCATTGATAAAACTTTTTTTGATGCTTTGGACTTCTGTAATTAAAAGGTTACGTGTTTGTCACTCACGCAGAAGCACAGGTAGAATGAAAAACGGGATAAGACGTTTTCAGGATAGCATTTGACCTGGAAGCCTGGGCTGTCGTCTGAATGAAGAGAAAATGAGATTCAGTATGGCTGTTCTCTTTGCTTATTCTCTGTGATGTGTTTGAGTATACGTATGGCTGATTCTTCAAATTCAACTGCTTTCTAAACTGGAAATTCAGTTACCTAAGTCAGTCTTGGGAAGTATATGATGCAGGAGAAGACACGTGACAGGATCTACCAGAAAATGCCTCCCTGAAGGTCCCTTGTTTCTCCTTCTCTATGTGCGTGTTTTAAAATTTTCTATAGAGTAGTAGCCTTGCAATCTGCAGCCTTGGGAGCGACCGCGTGCAGGGCAGCCAGCCCAACGTTCTCTCCTCCTCTGCGGTTTTTAGCTCAGCCGCGAGCCAACCGCATCACCCCAAGTGCTATGTAGCTGATAATGTGTTAAGGAATAGGAACAAAGTACTACTAAGAACAGGGTAAAAATAGCTTTAGAGGAAAACAAGTTTGAATCCAAGAGCAAGAGCACAAAAAGAGAAGTAGAGGACGAGAAGAATTGTGGACAAAACGCGAGCTAAAACTAAGGAAAAAATGAACAAACAGGCGGCAACACGGTGAACGTGTGATAGTATGGTGGAAGAGAAGGTCTGTTCACTACAAAGCTAAGCTATGTGGGAACAAAGTGTTTGAAATGTAAACAAAAATAGAGAACTTTGAATCAGAAGCTGCACTTGCATAATATTGAGGTTGTGACATGGTGTGGCATAACCAGTGCAGAAATGCAATCGTTCAATGAAGGGAGAGTAAATTTTGCAATAGCTGACYGTCAGAAGAAAAAAAGTTTGGTTCTGTCTGCTTCTCTGAGGCTGGTGTTTTCTATGGCTAGAGAAGATTTGAATTTGGGTTGTTTTTTCCAAAGGCTATTCTTCTTTTTTGTCTTCTGTCATTTCCCTTTACGTTCATCAAATCTTCCTTTTTTTATTTTTGCTAGATATGTCCTTTGAGCTAAGAAACTGAAGTGACAGCTTTCCAAGCTTTAGTTAAATAAGCATGTGTATTAAAATAGTATTTGAGAGTTTTCTCCTAACCATTTGCCTGTGTTTAGTTTAAATACATGTTAACAGAAGCATTATCACAGATTCACAGTATAATTTAAGTTGGAGGTTGTCTAACCCAATGCCTTGCTCACCTTTGAAGCCAGATCATGTTGCTCAGGGGCCTTGTCTGGTCCAGTTGGGAAAATGTCCAAGGAGATTTTTTTCTCTTAATTATTTTACTACTTAGTTTTCACTATTGTGGTATGCGTGTTATATCATCCAACCTCTCCAGTTCTCCATAGCATCTTTCATGAAAATACAGCAGAGGCAAGACCCAAGTGGATATTCACATCCTAATTTAAGTGTTTACCTGATGTCAGAGTTCCCTAAACAGTCAACAGAGAGAAGGATCCCAGGAAGATGGTTCAAAGCAAAAGCTTGGCTTAAGTATTCAAATTCAGATCACCTTAAGCACCGGAGCTATCTAACAAAATGACTTCTTCGATATTTAAACCTGAACAGTGTTAATACGTCCTTTAGAACTACAATATCTGTGCTTAAAAACAGTAAATCCATAGCAAACAAACTGGGTGTGAGTACGTGTGATGACCTGGGAAGAAAGGTGATAAAAAGCCTTTTCCCTTTCCAGGCACGTTTGACTTTGTAGGAGTTACTAAAAGAGACTGTCCTGTTCCCTTTTCTCTCTTTTCCCAGTGCCCATCGTGGTGCTGAGTCCGTTCACCATGGATCAGGCAACCGGAAGAGCCAGTGCAAGGGAAATGGTGGGAGCGCACAGCTGGGAAGGCTTGATCCCCTTTCCCAGGGGGAGCAAGCTGTGAGATTTGCTCAGCTGTGTTAACTGAATGCTTAGAGCAGTCCAGAGGTTGCGCCTCCCATCAGCAACTGCGAGATGCTAGTAAAATTCCTATCAAAAAATCGTTGCCCCTCTTTTGCAGGTAACCAAATGGTGCTTTTAGAAGCTGTTCTGTAAAATCAATTCAGGCTTACCTGTGGGTTTTAACAACTGTGAACATTAGTAGCATGCTGCTTCTTACAGTCAATGTTTTTTTTTTTGTTATTTTTTTAGTTTTGGCACAAGTTGCTGCCTTAGGAAGTGATAGCATTCTAGGTGCTTATCTGTGCCTAGCAGCCTTACAAGAGGAATGCTAATGAGCGTGTCACGAAGGAGCTTCCAAACACTGGCAGAAATAAAGCGGAATTATTAACACTTATATCAGAACATTTTTTCCTGTTTTTAAACTTCTCTAGAAAATGCTGGAGATCCAGCGGCTTCCTCCAGAACTTGTTCAATTCGAGGAAAAGTTTGCTGCAGATTTCATTGAGGTTTTCTCCAGGACCTAAAACAAAAACTAAGTCTCCCTCCAACTACCCTAAATGTGTGTTTTGCCTTTTTGAAAGTATGGGCTTGGTCAGAAAAGTGTCTTTGAAGAAAGTCATTCTTGGATTGAGTAGTCTGCACAGCTTCTTTTCATGAGTTTGCTCGGTATTCCCGTCAAAGGCAACTTTATACACCCAGACAGTTGTAAAGTTGAACTTGTTCCATGGTTAACCTGCTCCCTCCGAGTAAAGCTGTGTACTTTTTGCTTCTTGTGCCGTATTTGATTATCATTAACCCATAAAAGCTATTGGAATTGGGATTTGGCTTGCTGGTTGTCTGCTGCGGGAAACATAAGAAAAAATAGCTGACCTCTTTTGCAGGTAACAAAATGATACATTTAGAAACTATTTTATAAAATCGTAATTCCTGCTTACCTCTGGGTTGTAACAACTGTGATCATTAGTAGCGTGTTAAATCCTTTCCTGTTTTCCCTGTTAAAGCAGAACCTTCCCATGGTGCCTTTTTTTTTTTCTAGTAGTAGCTGAACGGAGAGATTTGTATACCGTTTTTCCTGAAATGCAGCCACTGCATGAAATGTTAAACTCCTTTTGCTTGAAGCTTCTAAGTTTGCACTTTCTAACTATGCTTTTCTATTACCTGAGACCTAAAATTATCCCTCTTTTGTGTACTGAAAGCATTTTTTGTTCTTTCCTGTCATAAAATAGAAACTAAATGAGACAATAAATGTAAAATAGAGATATTTTTAATGGACCAGAATGTGAAAATTGCCACTGTTTGGGACACATTGGTGTACTAGGAAACTACTAGCAGCAGGATTATTTATTTGTATAAGTTAAACTTTCCAGGCCTATATAGGTGCAGCGTGCTATTGGGCTAGTTTCCAAGTTATTGTAGAGAGCAAATCTTCCAATATACTGGAAGCAAGGGAGGGGTATTCCATCGGTCTGGTTGCTCGCAGACTTTAGGAATGGTTGGTTTTAGTCAGCAACTTTAATTTTAGGTTTGGGATGTTTTAGTGTGGGACTTTGTATCCCATATGACTAAGGTTGTTGAAGCAGTCACTCAGCCGCTATGGAAGACATCCGTGAATACCTGCTGCAGTGACTGCAGAGGCACGAGGCAAATGAGATATTTTATCCGTGCGACTTTTTGGACAAATGTGTATTTGTGACACAATACTTGTATTTACTTTTTAGGGAATTACTGTATGTACAGCATTTGGAAACTCAAAGAGAGAGGGGTTAGGAAGAATGTTATCATAAGAGCATAACTCTCCACGTGGGTTTTTTTTTGCAGCTTTGCCCCAAAGCACTTAGGTAGTAGCCACTGACTGGGGGATTTTGTCTACTTTTTTGGGAAAAAAAGCTTAATATATTTTATAATTAAAAGACACTTGTGAAGAGTACAAATGCAGTTGGATCTCGTATACAACAAAAGAGTTCTCCTGTGGCTTGCATTGCTAAATAGCTTGTTTCCTCACTTTCCTGTGCCAAAGAGTGTTGAAAAACATTTAATTGCTTTAAGGCCAAGTTTTCTGAACTGTTCCCTACCAGAAGTCAGGCCTTAACCAGAGCAGGCATGCCTGTCAGGATCCAGCTGCTGAATTCCCCCTTTAGGTGTCTTAAGATCTCAATAGTTATGAGTTCCTATTGGGTAGTTAGCAATTTTTTTACTTTTCCTCTTCAATTAGGACAAGCTAGCCTGACAGTTGAGTTTCTTGTGTAAGTTGTTGACTATTTAAAAAGAAGAATCTTTTAAATTTAAGTTTTATGTTTTCAAATATTGACTTTTTCTTTGCAGCTGCCAATGTGAAGTATTGGAGGAGCATTGTCTGAAGCTGTCTGGGACAGAGAGGACTGTTTTATTGTCTATTACCCTTCGGTAAGTTAGTAAATTGTGTTATTTTGATGAGACAAGCTACCTGCTGAAAGTGGATTCTGCAGTTATAGATTAGTCTCTTCATTAAATCAAGTGGTTTCTGAGATGTTAGGCAAAAAACTTTTTTTTTTTTGCTGCTCTGGATTTTACAATGGAATTATATAACCTTTAACCTTTAATTGAAAAAAGAAAAAAAGATTTTGACTCTTAATTGTACAGAGAACGTGACCGTATAACCTGCTCATTTCCTGGGTGAAGTGTAAATATCCATACTGTTAGTTACTGTGTAGTTCAATACTTCTGGAAGGTGTTCAGTTACTTCTACATGCATGTCAGGAAAGAGGGAAACCCTGCTGTCACGGTTTGAAAGGTGGGAAACCGAGCATTCATCCTCATCTCTGCATAACTTCCTTCCTCCTCCAAAAAGGGAAGAAGTGTTTTCACTCTGTAACAAAAGCATCTTTTGCTAAAGCAAGATCACCCACTTTAATATTTCATGCAGAAATGTTCTGATGCTTCATTATCAAAATCTTTGGCTTCCAATCTAAAACTCTTGCAGGACGACTGTGACACAGCAAATAGCTATGTTTTGAGACACCAGAGTCAGCTCAGTTTGCTTATGATACTGAAATAAATGGAATTCAGGATTTGGAAGGGGAAGGCAGGGGAAGAATGTGAAACACTTTAATCCTTCATTTTTCTTCATCTTTTCTCCAATTTGTTTTTTTTCTCCCTTGCTATACATTATGCTTCCAGCTGTATTGAAATATATGTGAATTTAAATGATCATTTTAATACCATCTTTTCGTTTTGAAATTTATGGCAAACATATGGTTAATGCTAGTTTTAATTATGTACATAATTTAGACCTGAGGGCACATCTTATAATGGAAAGTAATTAAAATATTCCTATACTAGCTGAACAGATTCTGAGGTTGCAACCTCAACTAATCATTTATCCTTTCAAGCAGAACAGAAGGATGGAGAATTAACTAGATGAGCATCTTATTTTTTTGTGTGTAATTTAATACATGAGAAGCTACTGTTGAAAGGATAGCACAGGAAACTGATAACTTAATAAACCTTTTTTTGGCTGCACTTTTATCAAAAAAATTTATTTCTAACAATGCAAGCAACTTTCACTATATCATTTATAAGCTATCTACTATTTATATGCTATCCTATTTATAAATAGGAGCCTGAATTTGAGAGTTTGAGACTTTTTCTTGGTCAGTTATTATCTAAGCTTTATTTGAACATTTCCATTAGACCCTGGAAAATGTTTTTTACTGTTATGGAAGAACTGGTGATTTGTCAGCTGTGGTTAAACAAAACTAGAATCCTGACTCCATTCGGCTGCTATTCAGAAAATACAGAATGGGTCAATTTGCAAATAGATTTCTTTAATCATGTTGTGCTAATCACATTTTATAGCAAACTGTCTTTGAAAGTAGCATGGTGCCTTAATTATCAGCAGTAAAATTCAATAGAGCTGCTTGTTGGAGTTGACAGTATGAAGCGTGTCCTCTTTCCTTTAGGTTTGTAACCTCCAAGGCAAGGGCTTTTACAGCGGAAGGTCAGAAATCCCCTTACACAGTTGTCACAAAATCACTATCATCCCTTTTCTGTTACGTGACTAACTTGGAAAAGTGTGCTTATTGCATGGTAGGAATGGATTAGAAAGCGTTGGTATGGAAAGAGATTGGTGCTGCTGAAAACGGGACGTGGTTACCTTCTCCCTGTCCCGGGTCCCCATGGTGCATTTTATTCCACTCCCTTGCACTGAATGTAGCGATCAGGAGGTGATGGGGTGAGTGGGATCAGCTTGCTGATGTGATGGGAAATGAATTATTTCTTCAGGTGGATTTGTCTTCCATCAGATCTACAAACTTTATTCTAACAAATACTTTCTTGCTGTATTTGCTGGCAGTTTTTAGAAATACTTTTGTGTTGCAGCAGTTAAGGTGATGAAGCATTTCATTAACATCTAGAAGCAGCATGAGCATGCAGACTGTATTCATATTAGAAACAGTTTTATAATTTCTTGTACCTTTTACCTTGGCAACATCACAGTTTATATCTGATAATCATAATTGAAACTGAAAACACTGTATTTTTGCTCACACAACTTTCCCAAAATTCACTTAAAGAAGGGAAATTCTACACATTCATGTAAAAACCACAGTAGTGTAGTAGAAGTTGTTTTGCGGCTGAATGCAGCAGTTACAATTAAGAAACTTGTTCTGCAGTTGTTTGAATAGTCTCTGCTAATGGTTCATATTGGATTTTAGGAAAATTTAAAAGAGCTATTTCTTTAAGTTAATATTGTTTTTATTAACACATAGATGGTTAGTATACTAAGCTTTTAACATAAATATATCTAACCAATCCAAAGTATTAAAGCAATTTTGTCACATCAGAGTGCCTAATAAATGAAAACTTCTCATCAGTGACACTAGGCATGCTTTAGATTTGTAATAAAGCTCATCTCTTTAATGAGGTGTATGTTTCTTTATTAATCATGCTTGAAGTTGAAGAAATTTTCTGAAATAGAATAGTCTTTTTTTTCTATTCAGAAGGCTTTACTGTCAATGTTGAAAGCTATGTTCAAACAGTATCTAAATCGTCTAGATGGACTGATCTGGAAATGTTTGGGCTTAACCACTTCAACTGTGGTTGCTGGTTCTGGAACAGCAGACACCGTGCTGGCGAGAAGGTAGTTGGCTGCAGAAGGCAGTAGTGCCACCAGCCCATCTCCAGCAGCCTGCAGAAGTGGTAGCTGAGATGTCCTCCTTAGAGGTACTGATCTAAACATGCTGTTACTCTTCATCCCTCTTCTGTCTGGCTGTAGGCTTGACAAAGAATGTATAAACTAATAATTGCTTTATGGGTGCAGAAGGAGATTTGTGTTAGGTCTTACAGTTCTTAAACCTATCTTCTCTTGAATCATTAATCTTCATTATGTCAGGATATGCTGCAAAGATAATCCAGTCTGTGCCTTTTCTTGACAGATGAACTTGAAGACAGAGGTCGATTGGACAAATAAGCCTATTACTTAGCCAGCCATCATTTTAAATTTCATTGAGCAGGAGGTTCATTTTTTAAATCTTGTAGATCAAGGACAAAGATGCATCACTTAATCTGAAAAACATATAGTCAGAACTGAAGGTTAGAAGTTAAAAACAGATGTCTTTGAGAGAACTGCTGGATTTCTCATTTCTTGGTATCTTCAAGTCAAGGGTAGATTTGGGGGGAAGATACGCTTAACCAAACACAGCATGCATAAAATACCGAATTGTGCTGTAATCAAGCACAAGGTCTTGGTTTGAATACAGGGGCTGAAATTTTGTGACTTCTGATATATGAGAGGTCAAACCTGATGAATTTATGGCTTGCTTAGCTTTAATCACTGTGATTCATTGAATATTCTCCTCAGCTTCAGAGGGAACTCATGTTCATATGAAGGTCATATGGAGCTGTTTTCATCCTCCTGCTGCTTTTGAAACAAAAATATTTATTAAATAATTCTGCATATTTAAAATCAATACTAACAATAATATTGTCTTCATCTTGCTGTTGGCAGAGAACATTTCTATATTTCTTTGGTTTCTAATAACTTAAAAGAATCTGATTGCTCGCCTTCATTCTTGCAGTCATGGCAATTTCTGTGCTGGTTTTTCAGTTTTTCCATATTAATCATTTTTTGCTTAGTTGACRGTTTCAGTTTTCTATCAAGTCTTCTAGTTTTTATTTTTCCTTTTTGTTTAAAACTGTGCTCTTACATCTAATATTTCCTTTATTTTTTCAGTGAATTAGTGGCAGTTCCATCTCAATTCTGCTCGTATTTTCCTCCATTTTTATGTATTTATATTCCTGAACAATTAGATATATATGCTACTGGTCGAGATTCTCCTCTTTATCTATATTTAGTGTAATACGGTCATGATTTTTAAGCACAAGGCAAACATAATTTTCCACTTCAGTGAATAACAGTAATCTTTTTCTGTGATAATGAAGACCAGAAGAAAGTTGCATTGTGTTGCATACAATATAATTCATTAGAAAAATATCATCTATAACTTTTTAAAATCCCACGATATTTTACTGTGGAATGTGTTTACTGTTGAACTCCAGTCTTTGTAATCTAAGTTGAAGTTTCCTGTAATAATCCATTTTTTTCCCCTATAATACAGAAAATGCTTAAGGAATTGCACTTTCTGTTTAGTCGTATGGTGTGTAATGGCCTCCTATCAGGACCCGGCCTGGGTTTTTTTTTTAGTACCTGGAGCCATATAGTTTTAATGAAATTAGTTAAAATAAAGGGCTCAGGAGTTCCAAGTTTTTCCGTCTAGCCTGAACAGGTTTGCTTTATTTTGAGTTCCTATTTTCAGTTATCTAAATACCAAGTCGAGCTTTACAAAAGTGGAAACGGTGCCTCACACAGTAGGTAACACAGGCTTCGAATCGTTCCACAGCCCCGTTCCCTGCTCGGAAACATCCTCTGGCTGCTCTCGTCTCTAGCCCAGAGCCCTGCCACCGCTCAGCCTCCTCCTCTCTCCAGTCTGAGCCCTGTCTCCATCACTGCCTGCAACATCCCCCTGCCCTTGTGGGTGCCCTGTACCCAAGGCTGGCGGGGAAGAAGCAGGCTATGAGACAGCAAAAAGTGATCATGAATGCAGGCACGGGGGGCCTCGTCTCTCTTGGGACTTTTCCAAGCTAATCTGAATTAACCCCCCCAGTTACCTCCACTCGTGACTCTGAGCTTGCTCCTGCCGGAAGGCTGTGAGAGCCACAACCAAGGCAGTGCTCAGGCTCACCGCCATGTCTCACGTGGTGTATATAAGTGTTTAAGAATTATTCTGGCTTGTACCCTGACACTGTTCCTTCAAAGTGTAATGCTAGATACTGTAATACTGTGGGATTTTGAACCTACTTGCAAGCCTTTATAGGCTGTTTCGTGACTACTCTGGGAGCATAAAGGCATTTTGTTCATTGGGATATTCATATTTAAAAGAGGTTTCAGGGACAGTGCAGTGCTTTCTCATTGATTTTTGCACATTTTTACACAGTGGGATGTTTTAGGCTCAGAACACATCCATTTACTGCTCTTTTTCCCTTTGTAAATATTCTGTACAATATACAGAATATAGTTAGCACTTCCTGCAGTGTCATTGTGCCTGTGGGCTGATGAATTTGAAATGGTTTTCTCTTGTCAACCACAACACTGATAATTCCAAATTTATTTATAAGTGAGGTGGCATATGACCTGAGAACTGACTGTACTCAATTGCTATATTTAACTTTGTATCGTTTATGTGATGCAGATAGCAAAACTCATAAAATATCTATATGAACTTTTAAAAAAGAAAGAACCTACCTGAATTATAAACTGAATAGCAGACAGAGCTCGAGATTAAATTATAATTCTTGTATTCAGTTCAATCGTTATGTTCCTAATAGGGTCAACTGCACAAACTGCATGACCCTACGCTCTTTAATATTTTCAGAAAATTTGCAGATGATAAAAGATTGGGGGCTTGTTAGTGGAGAGTGCAAGTCAGTCATACAGAGTGATTGAAAGCTCTTGGAAGGGTAGGTGCAAGAAAATGTGTATCTTGATACAGCCACATGTATAGAAAAAAAGTCAGAATTATAGAATGTGGACTTCTGTCCTCAGAAATAACAAGTGTGAAAACTACTTGGGTGCTCTAGTGAGCAGTCAGCAAGACATGAGGAACCAGTGCAGTGTTGTAGCCGAAATGGGTAATGCAGCCTGCAGATATATAAAAAGGGGAAAATGGGTGAAGAGTGAAGAACTTCTTTAACAGTTTGGCGCTATTTTGACAGCTGCTGGACTTCTGTGTCCAGTCCTAGTGTCTACAGGTCAGATGGAGTTTAATGTATCGGAAAAGAGTACAGAGAGGAGCTATGAAGACTGTAAAAAGATTGGAAAGTACATCTTTTGAAAGACTGCAGGAACTCAGTCTCTTTTACTATCAAAGAGAAGATTTAGGGGGTAATTTGATCAAAGGTAACAAGTATTCATGTGGGAAAAATAAATGTGATGATAAAGGGTGCTTAAGTTTAGCAGAAAAGATATTAATAATCTTCAGAGGCTGGAAGAAGTAAAGGTTATGTTTTATGTCTAGAAATAAGAAGCAGATCTTTTTGTGTGGTTATTAACTTAGGGAGCAAATCATTAAAACCGTGATGGCTTCCCTGTCACTAACAATTTAAATAAAAAATAGATCTTTTTCCTAAAACATACGCTGTAGTTCAAAAAAATTGTTTAAGGAAAATCCAACAACCTATGTTACATAGCAGACTAAATGATCACAACAATCCCTTTGGTTTTATAACCTATATGTTTGTGAATCACCATCTGCAAAATGACTCAGGAGAAAATTCAGGGTGATCTAGAAAAATGAAAGTGTTTAAAGGATATAAACAGAGTGGTCTAATCGCTACATTCAGACTAGTATTCTGCTGGCAGTACATTCAATGATGATTTTTCAAAATGTACAGAAGGACCGGACACATTTTTAGACCTTTCTCGGGAGAGTTAATGTCTCTCAGAGAGTCCTGTCTCTCAGGAGAGTTAGTTTATATGGATTTCATCTTTTCATAATTACTGCTTGCTTGGGGTTTTCTAATAGCTGTATTGTCAACCTTTAAAAATTAATCTGTATTTATTTGCCAAAAGAAAATGAATTTGTCTTCATCTTTATGCTTTTCTGGTTTTCCAGATTTTAATAAGTGAAGAAGAGCCTCTAAGTATTGTGAGTAAAGACGAGGATTTCTCCTCCTACCCAGGGCCTGTCATGGTAAGCAAAAGGGTTTTGTGGGGACTGTTACAGAGCAGAATAGGCTAATATCTGAAAAGCAATGTTTACACATGGGGTTGTAGAATCTTAAGTGTAGTACTAGGCTCAGGCTAATGTTTTTATTGTAATACTCCTACAAATCCTTCTCTTTTATGACTTTATTAATCATGTTGCAGGAAGAAATCCTGTTTCTAATACCATATTTAGTTGTTTGAGTGCTTGTCTTTGTAAGTTTGGTAACTTCAGTAAGTTATTGATAGCTGAATTCTCTAAAGAGTCCATCATGTTTGAGCTTTTTGCTAGTCATTGATAGGCTGCTGGATGGTGAAGAAGTCTATGACAGTGCTGAAGTTAACTGTAAAGCTTTGTTTCTCAGGATGAAGAGACTCAGCACAGCCTTGAATGCATCCAGGCTAATCAGATTTTTCCCAGGAAGCAGCTGATCCGAGAGGATGAAAACCTTCAGGTAATCACCAAGTTGCTCCTTGCCAGTTAAGATCACAGCAACAGTAGTTGAGCTATATGTTCTCTGGCCTCTCCCGTACAATTTTAATTCCCAATTCAGCACAATTATAGGAGAAACAAATTTTCTTCTTAGGTACTCACATACATAAGCTAGTCATCTGGGCTTGCTTAGTGAATGCTGGGGACAAATAGCCTGGAAGGTTTTTCATCTTACATGTTTTGCCTTCTTTAGGATGAATTTAATCACCATATGAAATGCCTCTCTCCATTAAGTAAAGAGTAAGATCATAAATGATGAGGTCAGACTCTTTGCCAAAATGTGAAGATATTTTGCTCAAATTTTTCATTAAATTCACCTTTTTCACAGCCAAGCACATACTACTCAAGAAAATTGAGGAATGAGGAATCATTTAAAACAAAGGCTACAATTAACCTCTGAACCAACCTTACCAGAAACTTTTCTTCTTAGCAATAATAGCTAAGCTAAGCCCTTAGCATTGTTTCAGTTTGTTTTTTGATGATGTGTCCCTGAGTGGATATTTACAGGAGGTGCATGTTTTTGGTAAATGCTTTCTAAAAGGTGTCTCTTCCCATTCTGAAGGTCCCGTTCATTGAACTTCACGGTGAGAGTACAGAGTATGTAGGACGAGCAGAGGATGCCATCATTGCACTTTCAAATTACAGACTTCACATCAAATTCAAAGAGTCTGTTGTGAATGTAAGTGTCCTTCATGCTACTATGGTAATACAGGTATTCTGAGCACAGTCCAGATCAGAGAACTAAGGATGAACATACAGTGAACCTGTCTTTTGGGGCTGGTGGTAATGGTAAATGGGTGTTTAAACTGCATTTACTGCGTACAGTCAGTAGAGAAAGATAGGCTCTTCCCAAGGAAAGTTGGGACCTAAGCTAAGTTCCTACATTGTTGGAGGAGCTTCAAGATACGGATCTGGAAAGGTTCAGCTACTGAAGTTAGATGCCTGAAGTTTGATAATATCAGTACTTTCATAGTGTCATTGACACGAGAACTGTGAATTGGATGTCATCTTCAGATGTCTATGTATTTCTTTAAAAAGCTTTACTCTAAGAATCCATTTTTAAAAACTGTTACATGTCCAGCTACTCATGATCATTTAGATAAAATGTATTTATATAAAATGTATTAAATGGGCATTCTGCAGTCCTTTACAGTAGTATACTGATGACATACAGCTGTCTTGCTAGTTACAATACCATCTGTGAATTATATGGAATCAGCTAGGACATTATACATGTCACAGAAATATTTCTGTGGATATTTGTGGTAAAACCAGCAAAACAAAAGCAAAGAATCAGAGCATTTTTTTTCCCAATTATGGATTTTTATCCAGTCTCCTTAGTTCAAGACAGTTCCTAAATGACTGACTAGTTGTTGACAGCTGCCAGCAGTCAGTCATGAATTCTGAACTATGTAGTCGTGCGTTAAGTGTAAAACACCAAAATTGATACATGTTGTTCTAAAGCTGCCAAAAGCAAGGAGATTAAAATATAAGAATGACAGGTGTCCATCCATGTTTGACTGATACACAGGAGATGCAGTGATCAGGGATATCACCTAGATTGCCTGTGTACATAACTGATTTAATTTTTGATGCCATGTCAATTATAAATCATTCCTTTATTGTTTTGTGCAAGAGCCCAATTATTAACTCTATAAAAACATACTGTTTACTAATTATTTAAAACTACAGCTTCACACACTTTTATATTGTCTCTAATCATAGAGCTATGTTATTTATAGACTTTAAAATGTGCCTGTGTCATAGATATCATTAATCATATTAAGTGCTCTTTTAGTCCATGAATTGTCAAAGTAGTAGGCTAATTAGACATGACTGCTAGGCTAGTGAATGTGTACAGCATTCAGGTGCTAAAATCTTGATGATGTAGGGATTTTTTCAGCAAATAAGGTATTTTTCTGAGCATGCCATTTGTTTTTGTCTCTTATAATAGCAAAAGTTTAATTGGAAATTTAGGGGCCATTATCTTCAGCTGCTGACCCTACAAAGGAGATAATATGTATATGTGAATATGCAGAGGTAGCATAACTTTAATTTTCACTTCTCTCATTCTACAGTCAGCCTTGAAATATAACTTAAGACTTAAAAGTTAAGCTCTAAGTGCCACTAGGCATCAGAATGGCAGCCAAGGGTCAGCTAGGTGCTGGGATGTCTCAGCTGCAGTCCAGTCAGATGCATCTATTCACACCGTTAGCAACACAGAGAAAATACATTACGTGGCATGCATTTTTTAGGATTCCTTTTCCTCTTTATGATCCATATATGAATTCTAAGGCGAGATTCTGTCAAGGGGCCTGTTACAATAAATCTATTAATGAATTATACAATTAGATTTTTTTAATTCGGAGTCTGAATGTTGTGTGAAATTGGCAACTAGAAATGATAGAGCAAAGGACTGAATATTTAAGAATGAGGAGCTAAGACATGAGAAACAAGAGTACCTCTAGAAATCAAGAGTTACTCCTTAGGAATGCCGGGAAATAATTGAGTTATTTTATTAGAGAAGGCACAAATGCTGGCACTGCCCTTAATATCATATCTGTCCCATGGATAATTAGGGGGTATTCATTTTCAGGAGCTGTTAGTTTAATATTTTTGAGCAGTAACAAAAATTGATGTTTTCTTAAATAAAACATTCTTTCTTTGTGTCAGGAAGGAGTACATAAAATTACGTCAATATTACTATGTTGATTGTGCTTCATTGACGCTTTCATATGCAATATTCTGCCTCTCACTCCATTTGATATCTCAAGTGCTTTTAGTCCTGCTTCATAAGCTATCACTAACCAGAAAGATTCGGTTAAATAGTGTATGAGGTAGAACAGAATATAGATTATTTTTCTGTAACTATATATGACCATCACCAGTAACTTAGTATGAACTCTACTGACCAGAATCCAAGGCAGAGAGGACTTTGAATACCTATAAGGGTAAAAGATATGTGCATTCATTAGGAACTATTTTTCACATTGCTAAATTTTGGAATAATCACTTTGGTTGTTATTGATCAAAATTGTTGATCAAATGGTGATATTTTAAATGAAATCTTTGCTGAGTACTGTTTGTTTCTGTTCATATTGTTTCTTCCCTACTGCTTTTATATGCTTAGAACTGTTCAGAAAACACTTGACTTCCATAAGGAGACCTCTTTCAAAATGTATAGATGTTTACTAATGTTGGAAGTTTTTTTTATTTTTAATAGTTTTCATAAGAATCAGTATCCTGCCTAAGACTTGACATGCTAACAGCCTTCCCACCTCAGCAGAGAGAGGATTCTTTGCAAATATCTGTGTTACAGTACTCTTGAAAGGAGCGCATTGCTAGTGTCTGAATCGGCAAATGTTGTATATGGGCACCTCCTTCCGAAGGGGCTGGGAGTTATTGTCATGCAGCAGCTGTAGAAATGGACCTCCAGAGGCAGCAGTATTGCATGCCAACTACTTGTACCTTAGGAAGGGCAACTGCATGAAGGAAATGGAATCCGGTTAAAAATGGATTCCTAGTCTTTGGTTTTTTGCCTTACTCTTCTCGTTTTGTTTACAATTTAATCGACTGGCTGGACAAAACGATGCTTGTGAAACCTCATTAAGTAGCACAGTGCTGCTAGATCATTTGCTGTACCTGTGCTTGAAAATAAATAAATTTAAATGTTCATAATGCTCACTTTGTAACATAGCAGAAAAGAGCTGTATGCCTGAATCCTTTCAATGGGCAATTTCCTAGATCAGAGTAGTAATAGGAACACAGCATTATAGATGCAAAGAGAAAAGATCCAGTAGACCACACATAAATTGGTGGGATTATGGCTTTCAAAAGTGTTGACTTTTATTAATCCATGGGATAAAAATGCAGACTCAACAGTGATATCTCAGTGCAAATCAGAAGCTCAGTTCCCAGGCTCATCTCTGTTGATTGGCTTTCCTTAAGAAAAAATTCAGACTTTGCAGCTGGGAAGTGTTTCTGTCTCATCATTTTGCTCCCTCTAAACTAAATGCATTTATGGGAGAATTAAAATTTCAGTGTAGTTTATGAAACTGCAGATTTGAATGTAGCCTCTTTCAGAGAGTTATTTTGGTCACAGTAGAAAAAACAGTCATACTGGCAAGATGAGGAAGTCTTTCAGTTTTGAAGATAATATGAGTTTCAGCGTAAGCGTTTCTTGCTTCATTGTTAATTGAAAGATGGTTCATTTGGTATTTTCCCCATCTTACTTTTGTGTCAAGATAGGGATTCATCTGTACTGAACTCAGTCTTTGCTTCCTTCCCAGTTCCTGGTCCTCTGATTGTCCACATTGCGTGTAAGTTAGGTCAGTCATGAAAGCAGGGAGGGGACTAAATGATTTCCTCTGAGACAAAACCTAGGAATAACTTAGCTGTAAGTCAAGGCATAATTTGTTTCAGGTACTCCTTGTAGGCTGAACAGACAGGATCACCCCAGGAGGGATTTGACTCCCTCCAACTAGAAGAGTCCTCTGGCACCTTCTGAGCTGACCTTTCACCCTCAGCACCTCCATATGTCTTTTTACCATGCTTCGGGGCATGCAACACATATCCTTGAGCTCATGCTGTTAAAAATAACCAGTCTGTAACATAACCCTGACATTTTTTCAGGCTCTGAACTAAGAAAACCACAAAAAACTACTAATTACAGCCCCAAAGCCACTGGATGCCACATAGTATTTAGGAGAGACTCAGGCTAAATTGTATGCAGAGTAGAGTATATAGCATACTCACTCTAGAAGAGGCTGGCTTATAGCAACATGGACATGGTGCACTGCATGCCACTTGACCTGGCAGCCCAGGATTGAGCCATGGAGTGAATGGTTTCAGCAGTGTAAACATAACTTTTGCTTATTCTAAGAGGTATATAGAAGTGTATTTTTCTAAATATATCTTGTATTGCTGTTAGATCACAGCCAGCTCCAGTAATTCAAACCCCCCCATTTAATTAAAAAAAAAAAAATGGAGTTGTAAAATGTTGCTAGTGTTTAAAGTGAGATAATTTAAGAAGAGACAGTTGAGAGACAGGTATCGCAAGAGCATGATGCTTCAGTGCTCTCTATAGCGTGATAGGGTTGGCCTTTGCTAACAACGCACATTTGTTTATATAAACCCCAAAATGATTGCTTCTCCACTGCATTATTTAGATAGACATTATTGTATGGGGAAGTGCCTGCAAATAGACCTGATGGCTCTTGAACGAGCAAACTAACTGCACTGACTTACATATCTGACTTGCATATCTGACTTGCTGCATTTTTCAGCCTGCAAAGCATAACAATGAAAATGAAAAGTTTTCTGTGGGAAAGAATGGGAGAACAAAGGCAGATAATTTTACGCAGTTTTGTTGGGAGAAGAATTATGGGCAGGAAGGAGATGGAAAAGATGAAAATGGAAGAGGATCAGAGGATAGATTTTTATGACCAGAAAAGAAAATTAAGAAGACTGATATGAAGGTTGCCCTGAAGAAAAAAGAGCAGATTGTAAGGAAATAGATGGGGATCTGCATGTAGATTGTCAAGAGAGAAAAGAATGGCTGTTGAGCAGGGGACAAATTGGAAGGGAATAGAATAAAGAATGACTTTGAAAGAAGGAAATTATAAATGATGCAGGAGTTGGTCTTGAAAGCAGAAATATAGCTTGTATGTCATTAGAGTGCAGGTAGGAACAGGAGACAGAACGAAGCTGTTAGGAGTAGAGAGTATGGTGAAAAACTGCTGCTTAAACGAAGATGGATGTTGGAAGGAATGCGATAAAAGAAGGCTTGAAAATAAAAAGAAGAATTTTGACAGAGAAGGAGCATTTGGCTGAAAAAAAGGAAATCATCTAGATTCTCAATTCTTTTAGTCAGGGAAAGGTATCTTACCTTCCCTATAGAAGCCATGTAAGTCAATGGTGCTTCTAAATAACTCGTTATGTGAGACTGTCCAGTGTGGGACAAAGAGAGGATTCTCCAATCTTAGATCTGTTATGGTCTTTGAATTTGTTATACAAAACTAGCACAACAGTTCCTCTACTTTGCAGGCTAAAATTAACAGGAGAAGGAACAGAAGAAATTGCCAGTTAAAATAAAAAGATTAAGTAGAGCAACAGCACTGCTGATCTGCTTGTCTGTAATGCTTATCTAATCTTCGTTACACCAGTATCCAAGCCCATCAGAGCCTTCACCGCATTATCCTTGCCGTTGGCTTGTTCTGCTAGAGCTGGRTGACTGCCGTCAAGTTCTGCATAATGGTGGTGAGCAGAGAGGGTCTGTGAGTTTGTAGGTTTGTAGACAGAGGCTTATCTCAGAGGAAGGAATCCCCAGGTCAGGTGCCCATTCCTGTTGCTGGCTATGTAATTTATATTAGACTATCACAGATTTTAAAATAGCAATAAAACTGCAAACAATGACTAAAATTCACGTTTCAGCTTTACCTGAATCCCCTAACTACTGGGTTACCAAGTCAGACCCCATATGTCTATTCATTTTGTGCATGAATTTTATATTCTTTGGTGGCCTGGTTTCAGCAAGAGGAACRGAGAACAACTTACTTGTACCAGCCTGGCTGGTAATGGGAGATGAGGGTTAGAGCTTGCTGTAGCTGGGGAGAGTCCAGCACTGCTTCTTGGTTGAGGGCTGACTAAAGGATAAGGAGAAAAGATGAGTATTAGGACAATATCTGCCTGTTGTATTTGGGGAATTGTGAGCTCTAGTGAATCTGGGCTCTGACTTTTGAGTGGACAGGAGGACTGGATGTGCAGCTGTGAGTCAGGTCCCTGGATCATCTTCCTCTGATCACAAAGAAAATAACAGTGTTCAAACATTTCTCTTTGTATTGAAGAATCTCAATGACAGATGTTTTATTGCCTTCCTGTAATGTTTGCTATAATCTCTAATAAATATTTGAAACAATTTTTCACTCCCTATTTGTTACAAAAGTTAACTAAATTTTTTAACTGTATTTGGAGTTTAGACAATTACATACTAGGTAGCTGAATACTAACTTTTATTCATTTAAGACAAAGATGTACATTTGGCTGCCTCAGGTAAAGTACCAAAAACATTAGTGAAACCTATTATTTTCATCCTGTGGTCGCTTGCATTCCATCTTTAAATGTACTTGCATGTATTTACATGTTTTGCCTGATCAAGCTTCTGCTAGTTACATGTGCCATAAAACGTAAGTGCATGTAACTACACCTTTAAAAATAAAAGATTCAGCTTTATTACTCTAAATATGGCTGCTTTGATCTCAAGCCTTGATCTACACAGGACAAATGATTTTTCCTAAGGAGGAAATATGGAGTATATCCATATAACAAGCATCTATAGTGCAGCAGCCTGTAAAGGGGAATCTTGCTTGGCGTTTCATTTTTGACACCAATATCTAAAATTATATTTGCTAAACGCCTAAATTGGGACCTGTAAGAGAGAAGGAATGATGCTTCCTTGAGAGAGGAGCTTGTGGATTTCTGCTGCTTGACAAATGTTACTGCTGCTGCGCTCTTCTCCCTGATTCAACATGTGGTCTCAGCTGGTTTCCTGTGATCCCTTAAGGTTCACAGACTATGTAGCATTGGAACTAGGAACTTGACTGGTACATAGTACCATACACTTCAGAGCTGTTGAAATAGATACTTAAAGTTTTCTTTGTTTCTCTCTCTCTTTTCTCTCTGCACATAGCCCTATAATAAATCCTTGTGAAGTATGCCAAGAAATTACAGTGTTAGTGCCTTGAAATAAAGTCATATAATCTTTTTAATTGCAGGTTCCATTACAGCTTATAGAAAGTGTTGAGTGCCGCGATATATTTCAACTCCATTTGACTTGCAAAGACTGCAAAGTTATAAGGTACGTCTATGCTGAACGTTGAATGGGGCGTAACTTTGCTTTCCCCATACTGCCGACATCTGTGACGTTCTAAGGAAATGTTTTTTCTTCCTTTGTGCACCTACTTTCCCCCAAAATTTTCTCCTGTCCTTTTTGTGTAGGGTAGCAGGACATTTTTGTGATGAGGATAGGGGTAATATGGTCTGCACTGTTGCTTGCTGCCATATAATGTAGCAGAAAGTCTTGGTCTGACCCTAAGTGGCTATTCTTATTTTATTCTGAAATTAATTTTAGTCTTACTGCATTTTCCCTGCCTTACAATCTGTTGTTAGTTGCAAGATATAAAACCAGATATAAACCACTGAAACACACAGATTCTTGGAGAAAAGCTTTTGATCAAGATTTGGGGCTTGGGGAGTTACAGGATAGGCTTGTGCAGCTACATGAAACCTTCAGTCTGGACAGCATCAGCCACTCTGCATTTCTAACAGCTGCGAGAGCGCAGAGACTATCCTTAAGGCGTAGGTAGCCTATTGACAAAGAAAGTCTAGCAATAAGGTAGAGCAACCCACCCTGTTAGCCAGCAGAGCAAAGCAGACAGCATCGTGTAGAAGGGAGTATGCATTTGTTTCTGTCCTTCAGCGTTCTTCCAGGGTGCCCCAGAAGCCTTTGAGCTTCACTATTCCATACTTTTCTGCTGGAGAAATTAATGTTGATCTATAAACTTTAATTAACAAGAAAGGAACATTTCTTTTTGATTAAATGTTTGCTGGCAGTACCTTTTGTATAATGAAATGAGCTACAGCCATATCTGAGCACTCAGAATGTTTAACAGGCCAACTGCTTCCTGAAATGCTGTATTTTGATGAGGACTGATTTTACTTTAGAAGTAATATTTAGTTCAATTTGAATTAAATATTGAACTTCCTCTTAACTTGTAGCTCTTGACATTTGAAAATTCAGCCTTCCTGTCTACATTAATTTGTTATTTCTCTTCAATCGTAGAATGAATACAAATTATTTGTATATAACCCCTCCCTTATGAAATTCCCTTCAAAATCGTAACTCTGGGAATTAGTATTTGCTGACACTGATCACTGGAAGTGTGGGGCCAAGGTGCCAAGTTTAAAACACGCTTACGTTATTTTTCATGGGCAAAATAATTTGTATTTTGAATAATAGTGCTCAAGTGAAGCTAATGTTGAAACTGACAAAATACCAACTTTATAAGAATTTTGCAAGTTTTTGCAGAAACTGCAGTACTTAGAAAGCAAATGCAGTCTTTAGGGTGAGCTACATCTTATCTAATCATAGCCATGTAAAAGATAATTATCCAGTTTAAGCTAGTAGTCTAGGCTTGCTTTATAGTCAGTGAAGAAAATGGCTCCAGGCAGCAGTTCCTCTCAACTATTTTAGACACATTTCTTAAGACAGCGTGAGTTGGACATGTATTTTCCTTCCACTGAATGACTTTTAGATATTTACAGGTGGGGGTGAGGAATCCTGCCCTTAGAGAACACACATGCTATCGTTAACCACGAATGCAGTAGAACACAGCCTGAACTGAATGTAAATACTTGGTGCATGTCTTATAACTATAAAATCTTGAGGAAATCTTCCAGAGAAAAATAAATTGCTAATCTTATTTCCACCCTTTTGTTCTAGAGGGCCCAGGAATCCTCTTTGAAAAGACAAGCTGATGTAATTTTCATATACTGCTTTGAAGATCAGTCTCTCCTGTGTAGGGAATATTCTTGGTGGTTTGTGGTTAGTCTGTACCATTAGGCAAAGCTCAGATCCAAAAGCATTGTTTCTGCTTGCCACCGAGGCCAGGGAAGAGCAACGTAGCATGTGAGGTAGGGGAATAATGTAAAATTTCAGGTACTGGAATTTGTCCACATTGCTCTCAAATTAAGTGGATTCAAATGGTATTTCTCCTATGACTGATCAGAGGATGCATTCTTGCTTACAAGAATATGATACCTTGGTATAATGTATGCGATGTTTTTGAGATTTAGTTCCCATCTGAGACCACCATCCAGCAAGATGCTGTAACACATTTCCTGGGTTTGATTGTGTGAAATTTGCATCCTGTAGTCAGTGATATTGTCCTTGATTTTAAACTGGACGTGTGCAGAAATATCTTACTCATTCATGCCTAGTAAGGCATACTGGTTTACTCACATTTTTACTATCCTTTAAAATGTACCTAGAGGCAGAACTAAATTTTCAGTAAGATGTTTATTCTCATCTTTAGCTTTCACAGAAGTTTTCATAGATCCTCTTGTCAGATCTTACAGTCTGGCATCTTTGACTGAGAATTAATAGAGAAATGTTTGGTTCTGGGACAGGTGTCAGTTCTCTACTTTTGAGCAGTGTCAAGATTGGCTTAAGCGACTGAACAATGCCATCCGCCCACCTTCCAAGATAGAAGACCTTTTTTCATTTGCCTATCACGCTTGGTGTATGGAGGTATATGCCAGTGAAAAAGAACAGCACGGGGATTTGTGTCGGCCAGGTACGTGGAAGCACTTTGTGTATCATCAGACATGCTTTGACTGGTAACTGCCTGTTTGTTACTGAAATACAGAATTCTCCAGAAATGTATAGAGAAAAACAGTAATGTATTTACCAGTGTGATTCTTTTCTTTTCCCTACTCAACAGACAGGCTTCGATCGAACATTAGTTTAGGATATGATGTAGCATTTACTTCTTGATTGGCTTTTATAAATTAGTATTTTTTCTCAGGGATGTATCTATCAAATAATTTGTGTCTTGAATTAGTAATTTTTTCTTCCCTGTGGCTTGCTTATTTCTGGTGGTAGATATTATCCTCCTATAAAGAGTTGAATTACAGTTAAAGTAAATCCATGGGAACGTAATTGAAGAAGTTAATCCAAGGCATTATAATTTATTTCTTTACATGAAAGCAGTCCAGTATTTGATAGGTAGGCATAAAATACTACATTTCTTCAAAATCTTTCTAAATATCATCTCTGTGAAAAAAATTCTAAATCTTATCAACGTACATATTGGGCGATTTGAGTTATGGCTCACAGGATCATCTTTTAAAGTTAGAAGGCACAAGTCCACGAAATATATAGCTTGTTTTTGCTGTTTCTGAGAGTTGGTGTGGGATACTTAGGAAGGTCTAGATTATCCAGCTTGACTCAAAATCCTTCTTAAAATGCCAGCATTTCAGGAGGAAGGGGCAAAATGTTAAGGCTAAGGTTTTGTTTCTTAGGGAGTGGAGAATCTGTGATTTCATGACATGCAGAGTAGCTGAAAATTAGAGGGAGGAATCAAGCAGAATGTTTCATTTTCCTGCCTGGGTCTTCAGGATAGGAGTAATTGTGGTTCCAAATATTTCCCTAAAACACATGAGCAGTATGCAGCACTGAGGACTGGGGCTATTTCTAATATTCTCATTTGTTATCCAGAAAAGTCCTTGAGCATGCATCACAAGTTTTAATGACCGCTTCCTCACAGCAGCTGATAATGAAGCCTATCCTCTGTGCTGAAAGAACATGCTGTATACCGCTGTGCCAATAAAAAGTTAAAAAAATTAAAATTCATTGCTGAGGAATAACATGACAGAGGTTGTTACCTGGCTGGAATGTATCATCACAGTTTCATCTCTGCACTTGACAAAAGGTCAAATATGGTAGTATATGGTATCATCATCCAACTTTTGCAAAACAGGGAGCTGGTATACTTGATGGGTAGGTGGCTGGAAGATAATAAATCCAAGGTCATGCAGGGTATAAGAGTCCATTTGAGAAACAGGAAATAGTTGGCAAACTCCAGTCTAATTGATCTGGTGATAGGGAAGGTAAAGCCAAGCTACAGTGCCTGTATGATCCTGAGAGGAGCCTTCTGCAGAAGCAGCACAACCCAGGAGCCAGAACTATTTCATTTTTATGATACTTTTGTACCAGTTGATGTATAGGGAGTAAGTGATGATGGCCAGTCGGGTCGAAAGTATTTATCACTGTACGTCTTAAAGAGTGAATATTCTCCACCTGGGCAAAAAGTTGTCCTCACATTTTACCTTTCAAAAAGTATAAGAAAAATAATCTTGTTAGCCATCCCTTATGCAGATCTTTGAACATTGTCCATATTGTAAGCATGTCTAGATTTGCAGAGTATCATATTCAATGTATTATCTGACATGTGGGGATGAATAACATCATAGCTTTTCTCTTCCAGAGTTGTTCAATTCCTGTAATTAGGCTGCTGTCTTTACTCTTAATTTACCTGCTTTTCCATATTAATCTGTAAGTCTTTAGTACGATCGCATAAAAATTTAGGTTTCAGACAGGTACATTTACATTTTCAGATACCTGTTTCTGTATTTATATATCTCATACATTTAAAGACTTTAAGGGTTTTCTGAAATACATGATAGAAATGTGTGATACTTAAAGCATTAATTTTTCAATAGATTTTTCCCCTGTTGATTGATACTCTGTCTCATGATATAGTGAAACAGTAATTTAAAGAGACAGGCAATGAACAGACTTCCAGAATTGTTTTATCTAGTGATGCTCAAACATTCATTAGATTTATTACATTTCCTAGCTTTGTGAATCTGGAAATTCTGTACAAGGTATTGTGTTCTGCACTTTGAGTACCTTGTAATTCTCTAGATTTTCTGTCTATCAGAATAATTTTTCTTTACTGCCATTGTATATTTTTTCAACTGTATTTAGATGCTTTTTAAAACATGTCCAGAAAATGAATGGAACTCATTCTGGTTCCTTTAATATACTAATACAGGAATTTGCGAGGACTTTGTGACTGATATTTGTGCCTAACAATCATTTATGCATTTTATCTTTATATCTCTGCTATGAGTCATGGAAGAATAGTCTCCAATTTAGAGATGGAAAACTGAGATGTAGGTTAAATAATGGGGTTTGCCTACAGTCACACAGGAAGCCTGTGGCTGAAATTGCATATTAAATTGAGATTGCCTAAGTTCCAGGCCACGTCCTATATATTACCCTTTCATGTATCAGTCAGACTAGAGTTTTGCATTCACATAAAATAGTCTCAGCTTTGGAAAAGAGAAACTACTAGTGTTTTCCCACTGAGATTGCTCTAAATACCTCTTGCTTTTGCTGATGTGCTTGGTTCTGGTCTGCAGTGTTATTGTGTTTTTTATAGGAATTTACAGAAACTAGTCATGTCAGAGAAAACGTCCTTTATGGGTTTTGCAGTTTCTGAAGAGCTGATCAGTGAGAGCCATCAGCACAAACTGTGGCACTCTTGCTTGATACAGATTTTCAGAATACGGCTGTGAAATGTAAACAGTTTTCTTTTTGGACAGTTCCTTTTTCTTTCCAGTTTTTAGTAAGTATGAATACAGTGGTGTCTTTCTCCAACTGTTCTGACAGGTAGGACTCTTGCTATGTATTTCACATTTATTTCCTCTATCTGCCTTTGATACCCAGGAGAACACGTAACTTCAAGGTTTAAAAATGAAGTTGAGCGGATGGGTTTTGATATGAACAATGCCTGGAGGATTTCCAACATCAATGAGAAATACAAGTAAGTTATATAGGCTGCTGATTCACAGCCGAATGTCATCTCACAACACCAATTCTGTTATAGGAGATTACTGGAACTTTTTCCAAGTTCTGGAGTCCTTAACTCTGGGACAGTTGGAGTTGCGATTTTTTGCTGTTTTATAGCGTGAATGTGCTTTTAAAGTAGTATTTAATATTGTATTAGCTGTTAAAATTTTTGTAGGCTTAGAAATACCAGATTTTAATGTGCTTGCTGATGGACTTCCTAGAGAATAAGTATTCTAATGCAAGAGGGCAAACCCTTAAGTGAGCACAGAGTGGAGTTATATTGAACTAATAACTTTTTTAACATGTCTTCTTCTCTAACTTATGACAAAGAGTTGTTTAAAAAAAAGTTTGTTTTGAAGGGTGAAGTAGGTACACCCAGAAACTGTGACAGGGAAGACTCTTTCTGGGAGCATGGGCGAATGACCTCTCCTTTTTCTGCTGAAGCAGATGAAGGTGTTCCTCCATTCACAGCTGGGAGGACAGAGTGTACTGGCTGACCCCTAATCCCGTGCAGTGCAGCAACAGCATTTAAATTTTGTAATGAAACTTGTTTCATTCCCCTGCCTGTCCTGTCTTTGCAGGATAATGACTTCCAGCTGATGGCTGGTGACACTGCAAGGAGAATGTTTGTCTAGGTCTCAACAAATCTAGCACAGAAAAAATAGCTGTTCCTTACATATTTAGTACTTAAGAAAAATGAAGAAAACTTTGCATGTCATACGGAAGCAGGATGCCACAAACCCACTCCTTTCCTTTTTGTGGCCAGCACTTGAGAAAAGAGTGTTTTTCAGGACAATTTATATATTTTCTGAATAGAATAGCCATAGTCATATGATTGTCTGTCCTCCTTATGCAGTAAATCATTTTTTTTAAGTGCTTCTGCTTCATGTAACCTCATTGCAGGAAAATACTTTCTTTTTTTAGTAACATACAAGAGGTATAGGAGATATTCTTGTATGTTTTAAAGACTTTCTCCTATTAGTGTATTTGCATTTGAATGAGCTGTAAAATGTGTTGCGGTCTACAGGCCAGGAGTGGGAACCAGATAGAACCAGCAACACAGTGTTGATTTTTGTTGTTTCCCACTTGTTTTACTTGTGTTTTGTTAAGAGATCGTTTTTCTTAGCTTGGAACAACAGCCAAAATGGAGGACATTTTATTATTTCAGAATACAGTTCTGTTAGAATTACAACCTTTGACTTTATGTCCTGTTCTTACCGTTTCCCTCGAACTATTGATTAAGTAGGGAAAACAGTATTTTTGTGTAGTCTCAGAATTACGACATTCAGTCCAGATGTGAGATTGTGCTTATCTGTCCAGTAGGATAATTCTGTTCATTTTACTGCCTGTTTGGACTGGGGATGAAGTTTACGATTCAGCAATATGTTGCGGTCACCACTGACTGCTTGCACTCTTCCAGCTATTCATACGGGCTCTCTGCATTCTTCGGCAGTCATTACTTCCTTAGTTAAATTGTAGAGTAGGAGATGCATCTAGTAGAGGCAAGTGCCAGTTAGCCAGTCATGCATAAGCCAGCACATTCAATTCCTGCCTTCACAGGGGGTTAATTAGCCAGTGGACCTTTCCTCTCTTGAATGCAGCAGCCCAGAATGGCTCTATTTCTGTGCTCGTGACCCAGGAAATTGAGAGAAATTTAGCATTGAGAGATGAGGAATTTCTCCTCGGTGGTCCAGTTTATTTCAGCTGCTGGAATTCAAAATCAGCAACATGCAAATTTCCTGAGGAAACACCAACTTGAATCTTCAAATTCTGAAATGCATTTATGCACCTTGATGTTCATAGTGCTTTTTATGTCTACTAAAGAGGAGTTTATTAACATACAATAAAATTGCATAGTTTGCTGAGATGAACATCAGTCAGGTTGCTTATACTCTTTTTTTGTTGTCTGGGAAGCTTATAACTGCTCTTTATTTCTTACGTTCAACCCTTTGCACCATTTTTCTCACAGGCTCTGTGGTAGTTACCCGCAGGAAATCATAGTTCCCGCCTGGATCACAGATAAAGAGCTAGAGAGCGTGGCAAGCTTTCGGTCCTGGAAACGTATCCCTGCTGTTGTGTACAGGTGAGGCTCTCACATATGGAACAGCTTTCACCAGACTGTAAGTGGGGTGTTCTACCGAATAAAGCTGAAATAAGTTGGAAAGGGGAATCTCAGCTTGTAATGAAGGTTGCTTAGGTGCTCTCCTCTGGGTCCCAGATGTCCCCTCCCTGACCTTGAAAAATTTTAACAAAAGTGTTAAGACACTTCAAAATTAATATTTTTACAACGTATTCAAAGTAATGAGAGGTCTGCCTTGCATCTTGCTGTGTTCATGCTTTTATAACATGATGCGGAGGGATGTTGCATGAAGGTCAAGGACCTGCCAGGATGGAGTTGGAGAACTAGGCTGGAAAGAGGCAACAAACCTGGCACAGTCCCCTCTGTGCTGCCTGTTGGAGTGGTACCAAAGCTGATGTGTTGTGGGATTACTGGTACTGATGCACTGTGGGATTCTGTCTGCGGTGTGACCCTGTTGTTCCACTCCAGAAGGATCCCAGAAGCAGTGTAGCTTATGAGTAGTATGGACGATCAGGAGAAGACCCTGCAACAAAACACAAACCACCCTAGTGGTTTAGACGTCGAACGGGGGTGAAAGGGGAGCCCTCATATGAAACCAAGTTCAGACCTGTATTTAACTGACAGTCAACCCTAACATGTTAGGCCTGATAGTCTGGGCTCTTTTTCTCTTCATTTGCAACTTGCATGTGTAGATGTTCTCTTTCACCTGGGAAAGGGCGTTTCACAGTGTTAAACAGATAGTGAGCTGTTTCTTTCTGGTTATGTTTGTCATTTTCCTTATCCCCGGAAGTTCTCATCAGGGAAGTAGTTTGAAGATACAAGCAGTTTTTTTCTGAAACCTTCTCCTGTTTGCTGGAGCTTTGATGGTTGTACAGACTGCCTTGGTGCCATATTGAATGTTACTTTGTAGACACGTAGGCACAGTTATTTTTCCTCATCTTTTTGGACAGTTCTTTGTTTGATGGGTGGCATCAGTACARAAGCTTCCTATTGGCTGTTTCTTTCTTTCATTTATTATATTAACATCTATTTGGATAAAAATTAGAAACCTTGCCTAGTTTGAAAAGTTATCATGGAAATGATGATGCTTTGAAATACTCAGTTCCTTGTCCTGGATTTCTGTAACTAACATAAAAACTACTCGGTGATGATGTGACAGGTCAGGAAGTTAAGTAAATCATGTAAAATTTCTCTGAATTTTTCTGTCACGTTGGTAGTCCAATGAGGGTAAACATCCCAATATGAAGGAAAAAAATCCTATGGTATGCAACCTATCTTGTTGTTATTGTTTTATACCCATTCAAAGCTCCAAGTATGTGACATAGATGCACATACTGGCCCTTGTCAAGCCATATATAAAGTGATATAGACTTATTACATGTTCACTCCAAGTGTAAATATGATTTATATCTTTTAATTCCAAACAGATGTTGTGAGAACACTCAGCTTTGCATCTCCTGCAACCTATTCTTAGGACATTCACCTCAATTAAGCGTGATTTTTTTTTTAAATATGAAAATGAAAAAATGTAAAAAGAAGAAATAAACACAGCTGAAGGAATGATAGGTAGCATCTCTTACTAGATACTCCTGTAGTTTTTCTCTAGTTCTGACTTGGATATTTGGAAAAAGAATCACACAATAGAGAAGTTCAGAGAAACTAATATTCAGATTGCACAGTATATACACGGCCAGATCCTAAAGAGGTTTAAGGGAGACATCATATGCAAACTACAGAACTATGTACATGTTAGCTACAGCTACATGTTTTAAACAGACAGTTTTAATCAGATGGTCTCTTCCTTATGCTGAGTCCAGCTATTCTTCATGATAAAATTACTTTTCTGAGACATTATTTTTTGGCAGCTTCTTTAGTGAGAAACATTTTTAGCATCTTTTTTTCAAATATCCTGCGACCTGTCATTTAATGCATTGGCCACTGTTCTGGTGCTACTTACCCTCCCAAAAATGTATAAAATCTCTTTAAAAAATCAAATGACTAATGGTTTAGAACGATAATGAATACTGATAATTCCATTAAGTCTGGCCAGTCACCCATTCCTTCTAAACAGGGAGTCACTGAAGACCTGTTCTTCTGAGCGGCAGCCTAAATTTACAGGTCAGTAAAGTTGAGGGGATTTTCGTATGGCCTAGGTCCGAGGAGCAAGTATGCGAGAGTTAAGAATAGGCTATGAAACATCATTTGCCTGGAGGGGAGAACAGAGTAATTTGTGGCAGCAGACCATTATCTTTGCATCCTTCTATGTTTTCTCCTTTTTTTCCAAATAAGTGGTTAGCATAGTCTCTTTCTAAATGTTAGGAATTGCCCTCATCCTCTGTTCATCTCTGTGAGGGGAGAAGTGCTTTTCAGCATAGGCTTAATTTTTAAGTAAGTTATTTGATTATTATGGTAATACATACACACATAAACATGCATATACACACACACACACACACACATATATGTATATATAAAACATGTATTTTATGTATGATTTTGTGTCCAACTTTGAACACTGCATTTCAGGCCACTTTGTGCCTTTTATGGAGTTGTTAAGTAAGGGGGGGACACCTCACCTGCAAGCCTGTCACACTACACAGGGATGCACCCCCCGTCATCACCACCACTGTTCAGGAGAAGGTAAACCACTTTATTGGCATCGTTGGGTCCTTTGCGTTCTGGGGGAATTTATGGGAGAGTGATTTAAATGTTCAGAAGACTTCATGGACTGAAGTTATTTAAGCCCTGGCATTTAATTTTCTGCACTTCCGTTAAGTCTGTGTACATTGAATGACCACATAGTATTTCATTTGGAATCTTAAAACTAGTGGGAGAAAAGTTTCTCATTGTTGATTTTTTTTTTACCTTGACAGTTAGTAATAGATTTTCAAGATGTCCAGCTCATCATTCTGCACTCTAATAGAAACCAAATCAGCTAGCGGTTGATGATCCATGTGGCTGGAAATCCATATATAGTTTTCTTGATATATATATATGTGTAAACATTATAATAGCTTTTTTTCTTACTTTTGGGGGAGTAAAGGGCATAAGCTCACTGGGCATTTTTATCTGTAAAGATGATTTTGAGACTGTTAACTTTACTGATTGCAAAATCTGCTTTCTTTGCTTTTCCTCAGGAAAAAAGTAATAATGATTTTTTTACAATCCTTCCAATAACTAATCCCAGAAACTTCTTTGAAGCTGGGACAGAGAGAGACCAGAGAGACAGACACATGGCCACAAACAACTCATTGTCCGTTCTGGTAAAGCATTCAAAAGCTGTGACAGTATGCACAGTGTGAAAAGATGAACAGGCTGAATTCAGAGCCAAAGCTCAGAAATACTCAGTTGGGACTGGATTGCCAAGCATTGCTCCTGTTTTGTGAAAGGACCTGACTTTCAGAAAAAATCTGACAGCCAGCTTCTGCAGTTTTCCTCAGCGTTTACCATTTTTGAAAATGTAGGCACGTATTTAGGTAGAAAAACTGGCCCTTAATATAGTTTTTGTGGTTTATTTGTTTTGCTCCCAGAAAATCAATAATAGCAGAAGCTTTCTTGCATTTTAAGTAACGACTCTTTAGAGGACTTCACCTCCGTTACGTAAACATTGTGCTAAAGTCATGAGAACCTACTCGGAAATTAACTGTGTTGAAGATGTCTTTTTGTCTTTCGCAAGGTTATTACCCAGGCAGGCAGCATTTTTGCCAGCACAGGAAGCAAAGGTAAACAGAAATTTGCAATGTACTGTACTTGCTGAATTATAGTGGAGTGAGCTGCGGTAATGGCTTTTTAGGTTGCAAGTACTAGCAGTTAAGTAATGATATGCAGTGGGCTATCCAAACCTTTCTTAGTGCTCCCTGTTGTAATTTTAAGGGACTTAGTGGATTTATTGTTGTGCTCAAGAGGTTGCTCGAACACAAGGAAGATTAAGCATATGCAGAGGTGTATCATACATCACACAGTGCTTTATAATGGGCTCTGTAGTTATTTAGTGAGTGATTTACTATCTAGTTTCTGTAGGGAGGCTGTAAGTTGCTCTGTCTCAAGAGGGTAAGGATATTTGCAGAGGAGGGGTTGGTTTAATTTTTTTTTTTTTACTTTTTTTAGTTACTGAAATCTGAATGATACCATCTTACCCTCAGATCTATTCCTAGAGACAAAAGAATCACACTTAAATAATTTGCTATTTTGTTCCTGTGGACAGTTCAGTTGGAATGAGTATGACTCGTCAGACCTCCAACATTACCATAAACAGAATTGTTAGCCAATTTCTCCTGATACATCTGAACATCACGTATTTGTTCAGGCTTCAGAATATTAGGGATTCACAGCTATCAATGAACTCAACTTTTGGCCTAATGGTTATTATTCATGATATAAATGGGAGGCAGGAACCTAGAGATGAAAATATAACTGTTTACGACTCTATGAAAATGATTTTGCAGATAGGCAGTAATGGAATCTGGGAGAACATACGGGAAGGTAAATGAACTTATCTCAAATGTTCAGAATAGATTTCCTACATGTATAAAGATGTTCTGTTTTCTTTTGTTATTTGTGGAAGTACACCAGGGAACTAGGTGGCATTGTGGTAATTGACATACACTTTTTGCAGAATTAATTTTACATCATTAGAGTTGTCTCTGGAAGGTTATTCATTTCAATAGAAATACCTTTTCCTTTACATGGAGCTGGCTGGCACCTATGCCATTCTGACTGCTTTTTCTTTGGGTCTCTTAGTGCATAGTGTTAGATGCTTCCTTTCAGTAAAGGAATTTTATTTGAAACAATTACAAAAAAGCTATGAAAAATACTTAAAATACAGGTATCACAAAATATTTTATTATTTTAAGTTTTTGCAACAGGGAGTCTTTACTGGATTGCTAGTGTCATTTTCGAATGAACAGCATGAGGCAGCCGCTGCCACCTACTGCTGTGCTCCCTTAGTGACACTGCAGAGGTGGTTCTGCTGAGCACCTGACAGCTGGACAGCTCTGATGACAAATTAAAAACTGGTTTGTGACACCTCTCTAAACATTTATTAGGGTGGTGAGAGAAAAAGTTTAAGATTTATGGGTTTGGATGGGCCTTCTTCCTGATCAGGGCTGACAAAGTCCACTGTTTTAATTTAGATTTGCATAAAGATTCTAGATAGCCCTTCCCATTCTGTGCAATTACCATGTTAGAGAGAATTAAACAACTCTTGGCTGACATGGAGCTGGGTTAGTCGGTTGGTTTGCTTGCAGGAAAACCCTGATCTGTCTTCCTTTGCTACATCTTAACACGTAGGAACAGTAATTGACAGGTGGATAATTTTATAAACCTGCAGATTGTGGATGCCGATGGGATTTCTGAGCAAGGGTGGTGCTGCCTAAAGGCACCTTGGCATAAAGGGATGTATATCTGCAGGTCATTTAACATCAAGGAGAAACAAACAGTGTGCAGATAAGTAGTAGGATATTTCAGATGGGACAGGAGACAGGCAAGCCAAAGTCCAAGGTGTTCCATTCCTCGACACCATTGACTTGCCGTGTGGCCTAAGAGAAGTCATACGACCATGGCTGAGGTCCTCTGAATGCAAAGTACTGTTGGTGAAGGTCAAGAAGAATGTGTGAACAGTGTAAATGCCAGATGCAAACACTTTAGTGAATGTGGAATCACAGATTCCCTTGGCAGCAATGGAATGTGCCTCCATGGAGGCAGCAAGTGAAAATTACAGTGATAATAGAATTTCAGTACTCTTTTTAATATAAATTATAGGGGTGAGTTTCTTAATCTGTTTTTAAGAGTGTGTTTACAGTGGTCAAATAATTTTCATTGTTTCACATCTTTTCTTTAGTGCAACAAAAAGCTAGGTTAAATTTTAAAAAATAATAGTAACTCTTCAGAAAAAGATTTTTTTTTTAAATCTTAATGTCATTCCCCAAAACAAGGTAGTTACGTTCAAGTTAGGTCATTCTTCAGTTATCTCAGTGACATGTTTTTTATTGATAGACTTATCTCTCTATTTTCTAATCATCTGAAGTTTTATCAATATATAGAGTGCTTACAATGCATGTCACATTTTAGAATAAGCAATATTTTCTTTTTTCAGTGCTACTTAGGTACCTGTACCAAAGTTTACTTGCTTGTGAACTGTATTATTTGCTTGCCCGGCACCACATAGCTCAGTGCTGACACATAGGATTGGAGCGCTACTGTTGCTCTTAAGCAGCTCCCTTCGGACTCTTTTGCTAAGATATGATCAGTATTTGAGAGGCAGCAGATGAAACGCTACCCACTTAGTTTCAGTAAGAGGGATGGGGAAGACCTGCACGTGAAGGAACCTCAAGAGGGGAAGAAAATGAAAAGGAGAAGGCAGGGCCGAGGAATTCAGTAGGGGGGAAATGTCCTGGGCTTTTTCATACTCTCCTGTTTAGTTTTTCAGAACTTCTCTGAGCAAGTTTTTTCACTGAGAAGGGTATAAGACCATTCCTTTCCAACAGACACTAATACCAAACCTCAGAGTGAGTAAAACTGCAGATATTTAACAGCCTGAGAAATTGGCTGTTTTCCCTTTAGCTAGTGAGATAATACCTAGCGTACACTGGGTTTGAGCTATGAGAGCCCTGACTCTGCAAAGTGTTCAAGGACTGCCTTCTTTGATTCACAAATGATGCCTAGAAAAGGATGCCATCAGTGTACAGAAGTGGAGTTTCAGTTACCCTTAGACATCATCAGACAGAAAACATTCCAAATTCTGCCAGAATTTCCTACCAAAATCATAACTCCCTTCACAGATTTAATTACTAATATGTTTTGATTCAATAAGCTCCTCAAAAAGTAAATCTGGGATTTAATAGCTTTCTTCTAGCTTTTAAATTAGCATGAGTTAAACTGAGCTTTCATATCTAGTCTGTTATATTACAACAGTAGACCTAAGTAGCCAGCAGGTGTTGAATACCCCTTGAAGGACTATCTGGTATTTTAAAATCTTCCCAGCTTTCCCTGGCCAACAGGCAACAATATTGATCAAGAAAATGCTTTGTTCTCTCCTACTGACCTCAGCTTTGACTTTTAGCTTTCAATTTCCTGTAGCCACAGTCAGTGTTTTGAAGGGCAGCACAGTGAATAAGTTGCCTCTGAATCACAGATTGGGGACAACTGCTGAAAGATACAGAGGTCCCTGACAGGAATTAAAATGCTGGAGCAAGCCATTTAATTTCTAATGCCCTCTGTGTTTTTCATCATTTTTGATTCTTCTGTGTAGCCACCACTATTCTTTTTATTCTTTGTGTTTTCAGGCACCAGGGTAATGGAGCAGTTATTTCCCGCTGTGGACAGCCTGAGGTCAGTTGGTGGGGCTGGAGGAATGCAGACGACGAACACCTTGTCCAGTCTGTAGCCAAAGCCTGTGCCTCAGATTCAAGGTCCAACAGTAATAAAATAATGAATGGAAATTGTTCCAGAGATTTCTCCAATGGAGGGGATCTCTCTGATGTGGAATTTGGTAAGTTTGTCACCGTTCCATTTCTGAAAAAGCCAGAGCTTTCTATAAGAGCTTAGTCTCCTGTATGTACTGTAACAGATTAAATCCCTTGTATATATTCAGGCATTCTCTGATTTCTGTATGCCTAATGCATGTACGTTGTTGAGTTTGAGTGAATTATGGCTGGAAATGATGTCAGAAGTATCCCTTTAGTTATTCTTTGGTTGTCTGTCTTCCACAGATTCCTCAATCTCTAATGCTTCAGGAGCAGAGAGTTTGGCAATACAGCCTCAGAAGCTTTTGATCTTAGACGCACGATCCTATGCAGCAGCTGTGGCTAACAGAGCCAAAGGCGGAGGCTGTGAGTGCCCAGGTAAGCAGTGGTGCTTCTTAGTTTTATATGAACTTAATCAAAAAGATTTACTCAACAGTAATTACACTGATATACTTCACTACTGCATATTTAAAAGACTGCATAGATACAAGTACCATTCATCTGCATGAAAATTTTGGATCATTATCACATAATCCCTTCAAAAGGACAGGCTTAGTTGTTAATGAAGTCTCTTTTTTCCAGAGCATAAAATCAGCTGGTAACAGTGTTGTTGAACTGTGTGGAATATGTTGATGAGCTTTTCCTTGCTAGGTCAGGTATATAAACTAAAGCGAGACAAAGTTGTCCAGTCTGCTAACCTCTAAAAAACTTAAACAAAACTTAAAAAAATCTACTAACTATAGAGGCTAATAATATTCCAGAATGGTTGTGCAGAAGACAACGTTTCAGTAATTTTTGTGAAGATGCAATATTTTTCAGCATTTATGCCATAACCCAAGCAATTGAAATACTGATTCATCTTGCACTTCTAAGCCATTCACACTCATCACTTTCTGTATTCTTTGGCATTTATAAATTTTTTATATTATTAACAAGATATTATATTATGGTCACTATTGGATATGAATACATCCTGTAAAAATTCCATGGCTGGAGAGTGTAGAGAAAAATAGCAGAAAGGAAAATTAAGATGACAAAAAGCTATTTCAACCATATTTTCCTATTTTGGTCTTTGCTGTAATAGCCACACTTTGATATATAGCCACCAGTAAGAAGAGAGGTGAATTTTCTATTTAATACCTCAAAACTATAAAATAACTCATCATCACACTGTAAAATTTCAGAACAGAAAAGCAGATTACACAAGAAGCTTAATTTTCCTGCTATATATTGATTCTTGAATTCTTTGTAAAGAAATTTCCAAAGAGCTTAAGTGTCACCTTCAATAAATTTGATTTGCATTAAGTGTTTCCTTTTTGCTGATACACTTTCTACGGGTATTGCCAAGTTTGCAAAAGACAAAAAATGCTTAAATTGTCTGATACTGTCAGTCACTTTTGACTGCAGTTACATAGTCCATCACCAACAGGATGTTCTGGTTTGGGCCAGAATTCATTGGGCTGGTTGACAATTAAGAAATCAAATAATATAAATTATGCTATTTAAGCGAGTGCCAACTTTTCTTTTGCAAGCAATCAATATGCCATATTGTACATCCTGACTTTTCTGTTGTAGAAAAGGTCATTGTAGCTATCATGTCATCATTTTTTTGCAGACAGAAACATCAGCACAGAGGCAAGGTAAACCTCGAAATGGCCATTAATTAGTTAATTAACTAATTCTGCATCTTGATGGGTGCTCCCTGTGACCAGTGGACCCACTCCATACTGAAACTGCCTCCCAGTAGAGCTGAGTTGCTTGAGTATATAGCATAGCAAACCCTGAAAGAAAACTCAGTAATTCTATCCATGTTCTCTGAGTATTTCTCACCTCTGTGTTGCTCGTTCCTTCTCATAGAGTAACTCAGAATAAAATCATATAACCTTTCAGCCTTTCTGAGTGATTAGGAAAAGGAATATATAGTTTATATGAAAATATAATTTAGTTTGTCAAATTTAAGAACATGCACAAATTATCAGTTGGATATTGTTTATGCTTCTCAGCCTTTTATTATGTTTCTGAGTCTTTTTTAAAACATTCTATAACTTTTAGCACAGCAGTATCACTGTTGCCATAGGTTTGTGGTCTGCTTTTTGTAATGTGAAGTAAAATACTGAAAATAAATGTACAAACACTTTGCGAGTTCTTTCCTGTTTTGCTATCCTGTGCTGTAATGTCTGGAATCCCTGCTGAAGTCCAAGTGCTAGCTTCTTCTCTACAGAATATTGGTAAACAGCTTATTTCATCTACCCACAGCAACAGTGGTTTGTTTTTATGAAAAAGCTTCTTTTAGAAATTAAAATTAGTGTAGTTTTTAGTTTCTTCCCTTTTTCTTGACTTTTCCCTGCAGAGTATTATCCAAACTGTGAAGTAGTGTTCATGGGGATGGCAAACATTCACTCTATCCGGAAGAGCTTTCAATCCCTGCGTTTGCTTTGCACACAAATGCCAGATCCAGGAAAGTAAGTGGACATTCAGTGGGTTTGCCTTTGTTTACATCTTCCTGCATTTCTTTCTGCTGTTTGTAAACTGAAATCTAATGTTTGTTCCCTTACAAACTTTCCTGGGTAATAATGCTAGCTGTATTTCTCATTTGCACAGAATTTGAGCAAAAGGAAGTTGTTGGCTTATTATCACTGAAATGAATTTAGAAAATGAGCTAATAATGAGATTATAATTTAGTCCTGAGTTTTGATACGTTTTGAGAATGTTATTACTTTCAGGTGGGGATCTAAGTGCTAGCACTTAGTCATACCTGCTCTTCCTGATCTTCAATCTTTGCAATCTGGCTCCCCTTCAAAAAATTCTAGTGTTATTCCATGAACTTCATATATTTATAGTGTCCTTTCAGGAGACTTAGCCTTCCAATGCCACGGGATAATTAGCCTCTAGTGGCCCATCTTCATGAGGACACTTAGTCACATCAGTCCTGTTTCCCCTACCACTTTGTTTTGAATTTGTTACTCAGAATCTTTCATATTTCTTAAGGAGATCCAGAATGGCCAGCATTGCTAAACTGAATATGAAATTCTTCATATGGCTGAGATCCTTAAGATACCTACTGCATACCTTGGAAAGCCAAGGAGGGACATAGCTCTAGGAATAGTTGAGAGATAGGAGATATGAAATGCACCTCAGGTCCTGCTCTTTCCTTGCAACATGGGGTTGTCCTGGGCATATGGCAGAGTCCTGAGATCAGCCAGTGATACTGCTGGGTAATTTGAATCCTCAGCTTGGAAGAAGTGAGTCAGCAGAAGAGGCTGCTGAAAGTAATGTTTGCCCAGAAGCACATGTGGAAGTTTTACTTAAACTGCTTGCAAGTCTTAGCAGCAAGCCTACCACAGACTGGCCATTCCTCAGGTAGACTGCATGGCTTTGTTTCTTGTAAATTTGGGAAAGCATTAACAAGATGTAAATGAAAAATATATTCAGGAATGACATTCACAGCTTAGGAGTGTAATAATGATTATTCTTTGACTGGATAAATTCAAAGATCAAAACTGGAAAGCATTTTAGAAGAGAAAAAACCTGTCCTCCTTTGTTTTCTCTAGTTGGCTATCAGCTCTGGAAAGTACCAAATGGCTGCAGCATTTATCTGTGCTTCTGAAATCTGCGCTACTTGTAGTTCATGCCGTGGACAGAGACCAGCGACCAGTCTTGGTGCACTGTTCGGATGGCTGGGACCGTACCCCACAGATAGTGGCGCTGGCCAAATTGCTGTTAGATCCATATTACAGGACCACAGAGGTTTGTAAATCATCTGTTAGCACATGAAGTAGTCATTGAGTTTGGGTTCTTTTGCAAGGAAGTTTGTGAATAAGTGATTTCAGCTTTTTCCACTAGAAAAAGCACTAAAGCTAGTGGGAGTTCACCAAAAGTAGTCTGCAGGTACAGTTGCATATGGGTTAAATATATTCTGTAATTCAAGAGCAGATTATATTTTTCCCCTTTGCTGTAACTTTAGCTTGGGAGGATGTAATGCAGAGTGCTTCTAGCACCATTTCAGTTTCTCAGCCACTCATTGATACAAAGCATTTCTCTTTTCTAGATTTCTCAGCTGCATATTTTTCTAGTTTCACTTTTTCAATGTTCTTTGTCATTTAGTTATATTTCTCTTGTTTTTTTCAGTCTGATTTTTCTTCCATCACTTTTCGGCATAGTGGGATATGTGATGGCTAGCTCCCATCTACAAGCCCACATGCAAGATGCATTTGTCCAGAACAGAAGCGTGTGTCTGAACACTGTGCTGTAAACTGCTCCTCAAAGCCTTTGTAGTTTTCTATACAGGAATCACAGACATTTAGGAAAATGAGTTTTCAGCCTTGTGACAGTTGAGACCTTTTCAGCTATAAACTATTATTTTTGCTCTAAATTACAGCCATTGGCTTAATAAGCATCCTCTACAAATTTTCTTCCCACTATGAATCAAGACCTTCCTACTGTTTGAGGTCATGTAAGACTAAGTGTCCCTTCAGGTGCTAACCTAGATGCTATTTTGAAATGTTGCTTTGCCCTTTTAGGTTGCAGGACAGACCACACAATTCAACCTTTATGAAACTTGTGAATATGCTACATTTGGTATATGCACAGGCAAGCACTCTATGTGAATATGGATGTCCTGTCATGGGTGAATTGCTTTCTTTTATGATGGAGAGATCTGCCCATGATTTTCAAGAGAGAGTTTTTAAATTTCTTTTCCTGTCCAAATCTTGGTTACCGTAATCCAGAGGATTTTGATCACGATGAAGTTCCAGCTCTCTCCTGCCTTGCCGAGATAGGTCTCATATCAGGATCTTTCTTGCCTGTCGCTGAGGACTAAATAATCTGCCTTATTCCCTTCCTGTAAGCTTGAGAATTCTGATCTCTCCTAATTTCAGTCTGCTCCATTTCAGAATACAGAGGTATTAGCTAGAGAAGTACAGATAAGTAATGTGGCTAATGCTGAAGTGAAATCAGCTTGAGTGAAGGCACAATAATAAGGTGATTCCCATGAGTCTCGGACTGTTTTAGAAAACTGTAGTTGAAACAAAGGAAGAACAGAAACTTTCATCTGCACTTTCATTTCTGCAGGGTTTCCAGGTGCTAGTGGAGACGGAGTGGCTGGATTTTGGCCACAAGTTTGCAGATCGCTGTGGCCATGGTGAGAATTCGGATGACCTTAATGAGCGCTGCCCAGTGTTTTTACAGTGGCTGGACTGCGTCCATCAGCTCCAGAGGCAGTTTCCTTGCTCTTTCGAGTTTAACGAAGCATTCCTTGTGAGTTGCGGCTTGAGAGATTGCTGTTTTATAGAATACTTCTAAACCAGCACCCAGCACTAACATACTTAGGAGCCCTGAGGGGTTTCATATTTTCCCATCTGAAGCCTGATAAAGGAAATGGGAAAACTGTCCAAATATGGCAGACAAAAGTACTTGCATACTTCATGGAACCAGAGGTCTGTTCACTCTTGAAACAGAGGCAGGATCCTTAAGGACTCCATTTAAACTTTAAAGAAAGAAAGAAATTGTTTGAATTTAATAATCTCACATAACAAGTGCTGAAATAACTCCTGTATAATATACATCTGCAGGACATGAAAAAATCATAGTTACTGCCAGTATAAACTTCCCCCTGCTTTGATCTTATGTTTTGAGTTGAGAAGACTCCTCTAAAAGCAACCCGCCCCCCCCCCGCCCTTACCTTTCCATTCAGGTTTTACATTTCTTTTCTGAAAATGTGTGGGATGTACTAGCTGTACTACTTCTCTTGAAGTGAACAGCTGTCCTATTAGAAATTTGCCTAGGACTGTCAAAATCAGTTCTTAAGGGCACAAAGCAGGTCTGCATGTAAAAGTTTTTATGAAGTATCTCATCCACTAAGATTTAAAGCACATTTTTACGATTCTAATTGATTTGAGTTGCCACTTGCTGGCTCAGCCATGTAACCAAGTATACGTACAGTCCTAGTTTAGCTCAGTTAAATGACATGCGTAAGCTTAAACTGGCTTCATAGCAGTCTGCTAATCTACAGGAACGATGTGCGAACATACCTTTGGCGTTCTGGCCCCTAATTTATTAAAGTATTGAAGTACTTGTCTTTTTTTAAACATCTGAATAATCCCATTGAAGTCATTGAGACTATTTGTATGTTTACAGTTAAGTTCATGTTAAGCTATTTTGTCAGACTGGGACCAGAGTATGGAGTGAATAATGATCAAGACTGGATGTGTGTGCTGTGTGCATTTATACCAACATACAGAAATTAACGCTTTTCCCCACCATTTTTTGCCTTTCTGCTGTCAAATTAATGTTTTATAACAGAGGTATCATGATTCTCTTCTTTGCCTTATCCTCTAGGGTTATGAGTTTGAAACAGCAAGAATTTTATACTTGATTGTAGAACAAATATTCTGCCTTTATATGTATTTTTTTCTCAAATTTTTTAGTTATGATTTTAAATGATTCCATTATGCTTGAATTCTTTTGCAATTACGTTTCTAAGAAGGCATATAAAAATGCTAAGTATATTCATGTATCACTCCTTAGAAAAGGGGTGTATTGCCTTGTGAAGGAAAGATTCATTGCTTGCTAAGCCTGAATGTTAATTCTTACATAAGCTGCTATCTTCTGCCGTATAACTGTATTTGTGTTGGTCTGTGCAGGTCAAATTGGTGCAGCACACCTACTCTTGCCTCTTTGGTACATTCCTGTGCAACAATGCGAAAGAGAGAGGAGAAAAACACACGCAGGAACGGACCTGTTCTGTCTGGTCTTTGCTGCGGGCAGCAAATAAAGCCTTCAAAAACCTGCTCTACTCCTCTCAATCTGAATCCGTATGTATCCTTCATTCTACACCCCATCGGGAGAGTCCCTTTAGGGGCTCCGAGTTATAATGGTCTCAGAAGCACGTACGTTAAGAAAATACCCAAGCTATAGCAGTAGGAAATCATACTGCTTCACTGTCATCATGGATACAGTGCAGAGAGAGTACATTTTTCTGAAAATGCCTCATCTCTCCTTGTCAATATTTACTATTGAACAGTCTGTCGAATCTTATGTTTTACTCACTCAAGCATAATCTATGGTATACACTCCACAGCGCAAAGCTGTGAGACTAAAATATTCACATAACATTATTTGCTGTTGACTTTTGCAGAATATCAAATGCAACCTCAGGAATATCTCTATGCTGGAAACATATTTTGTGTAACTAAATATTTTGCTTTATTTTTTGTAACAAAAACCATTTTTTGTGTTTGTCAGATAGACCTTTCTAGAGAATTGAGCTATGTCAGAGGAATGTCATAAAATTGCCTACAAACCTAGATACTTTGTCTGTATTAATGTCAAATCTAAACAGAAAATGTAACTGAGGTTATTCAGCGTATCTGTGTTTCTCTTAATATTTTCACATTTTCAGCTTGGCTCCACAGTAATAGCTCACTGAAGCTTCTGGGAAGGGGCTCACAGTTATTTTTCCATGTTTATTTGATAAAAGAGCATGTAAGGCATTCAGATGGAGATGCGATATGATGGGCATGGCATGATGCGGTGGTGAGCATACTATGTGAACAGTCAGTCACTGAATGTCACTATGATTAGGACAGCAAAGACTTTTATAAATTATTTAAACACTTTTTGTTTATAAAGGTACCAGATACTGTAAACCTAACTGTTAGGACTATGCTATGCTTTTGCATATGATAAATGTGGGTTTTAATTGTCCCTTAGAATAAAATTAAAACCTGGCTTAGTAGGAGTTTATATTTACATTTTTCATGAAAATAACAAGATTAATTTTCTATTCACATTGGCCTTCTATCCTTGTCTGTCTCCTGTGGAGAGCATACCTGCAGCCTACACTCAGAGTGTGTGCAAATCCCTTTCGTCATTGCAGCAGGCAACATCAGAGCCCTTCGAGCCTTTTCAACCTGACACTGTCACCATAAGGGTGGATGTGATAGCTGGAAGCCTGAGACACATTGCAGATAAATACAACTTGTGGGAACTTTTAAAGCTATGGATACATCTAAGTTTTCCCTGAGAATACCAGCCAGTTTGCCCAAGAGGAGCTTAGAGAGTGCTCCTTAAAGCAGGCGATGTAGACAGATAGCTGTTCTGTCCTTGGGGCTGCCCTTACATGCTGTATCCTGCAAAATAGATGCAGTCTCATTGACTTGGCTTCTGTTCTCAGTAAATACTACACTGTACTGCACTAAGCCGATTTGGATAATTTGTCTGTATGTAGGAGTTTGGGTAATTTCCTATCTTGTATTCATTTCTTCATGGTTTTACTTCAGTGTTTATAAGATGCCTCTGCGATGTAGCCACATCTGTTATAAAAACACAGTAATTTAAGAGCAACATCCATCAGACCAAGACATCCCAGATTCCCTCCCTCTGCTCGTCTGGCTGTTTCTCTCCTGTCCTCTGCTTTTCCACAAGAAAGTTGTCTGGGAAAACAGTGGAATTGATAGAGTGACTCAAGGTGTTTTTAAAGTGAAACAGAAAGCTTAAAGTGAAACAGAAAGCTTATTCAATACCCAAGGAATCCCTTTTTGAGACCATTCTGCCTGTTCAGCAAAGTATTTCTGCATGTGCTTAATTTTTCACATACGAGTGCTTCCATTAAAGACTCTGTTAGCTTTGATGAATTGGAGCCTGTAGAAAGAGGTTATTAGTTCAGCTCTCATATGGCATAGTATAATTCAAAGTACAAGGAAATCTCTGCAGTAACAATGGGCCACTGAATTCTTGAGCAGTTTAAGTTGCTCAGAAGTGTTATTAAGGTGTAGATTCGCACAGAACACATTGCAGTAAGTCATTCATGAGAAGTTGAAAGCCAGCATTGTTATGCCTCAGCCTCCTTCTCTGAAAGAAAAGATAATTATATATCCAAGTGTAACTGATTAAAACTGCCATGGCTTATTTAGAGATCTAGCAAGGCTTCCCGGCTGCATAGCTGAATAATAAGCTGAGAATACCACAGTCGGATTTGAACAACTTTTTACATTCCTAGAGCGAGCGGTTAAAATTTCTTAACATTCTTTGTGTTCTCCTCTCTCAGGTGCTGTATCCAGTGTGCCATGTGCGTAATCTAATGCTCTGGAGTGCTGTTTACCTGCCATGTTCTTCTCCCTCTACACCTGCTGATGACACTTGTGCCCCATACCCTGTTCCAGGCTCTAGCCCTGAAGATCAGCCTCTGGGCAGGTGAGCCTAGAGCCCAGAAATCCAGTCCTGTAAAGTAAGATCAACAGAGAATATTGTGGGATATAAAGAGGAGAATACTCATTGTGGGAGGGGGCTATTTTTACAGGCCTATTTGTGGGACTGTTTGACTGACTTACCAAAAAGCGTTCTTTCATTATTTCAGTCTTGAAAGCTGAAAGTTTCAGAGGTCCTAGTGTAACAAATGCATTAAAACAGAAAAAAGATTAGCAAACAGAATTAAGTTCTGGATATTACATAGCCTTGTAATTCCTTATATTCTTGTGGGATATAGGCATTCATTTGGTTATCTTGAATTTATTCTATACATGACTTCTCCTTCTATGTTGTGTACCTATTTCTTTGCTTTGCTTTTTTGTAAGATGATTCTGAGTACATACTAAATGGGAGGTGTGACCAGAGTATAAGCATTTGTGCTTTGTGGTAAAGAGATTATTCTGGGAATGTCTGAAGTCTGGTTGAACATATTTTCCTGATGGCAAACAAAGAAAGTACTGAAGCAACTTTACACTACAGAAGGTCAAAATGTGCTCCTAGATAATACTTTACAAAACTCCACTAGTTAGCAGATTGTTACTGCCCTAATTGGGGGGAAGTTTTTAAACCAAAGTAACTAAATATTAAAAAAAAMCCCTAACTTTGGATTCTGATTATTTTTACCTTTACAGGTTACCAAAGACAAGATCATTTGACAATCTGACGACAGCCTGTGATAGTAGCATGCCTACAACCAATCGACGTAGTAGCGATCCCAGCCTAAATGAAAAGTGGCAAGAGCACCGTAGGTCTCTGGAGCTGAGCAGCCTTGGTAACCCAGGGGATGACCCGTTTGATGGAGATAGCCTGAGCAAACAAGGCAGGGCTCCAGTTGGAGCAGAACTTTCTGTTGCAGCTGGCGTGGCAGAGGGACAGATGGAGAACATTTTGCAAGAGGCCACTAAAGATGATGTTGCTCTGGAAGAGCACATAAGGGGTAGCCTAGAGACAGTGGGTAAAGAGGATGAGATTGCCCTGGATAAGGAGAACAGAACTGAAAATCTGCATGGGTATGTCAGTGACCTCTGTGAAAAGACTGAGATGGATAAAGGCATTGTAATGAACAATCCAGTGTCCAATCCACATCCAGTTTCACAAGGTGCTTCTGAGCTTAAAGGACAACAGGATGAGCATACTGATCTCAGTAACACTATCCAGAAGTTACCTCAGATGAAAGGACTACAGAGTGTTCCTTTGGAGAGTTTTGTAAATAGAGATGCTCCAAAGAACATGGAGGAAGGTGTTAGCAAGCTTCAAGGAGAAACAGAGGGTCTGTATAATACACCACAGGCCAGCCTTCCATTACCTCTCACAATCCAACACGAGGCAAGAACATCCAACATTGAAAGTTCTACCGAAACCTTAACAGAGAATGAAACAAAGCAAGAGCTGATTCCTAAGGGTCTTTGCCATAGACCTCATCTGCTCGACAACAGTGCTGATGAACTTTCTCAAACTGTTGAAAATAGGCCAGAGGGGGAAAGCGTGCTAGAACTTCAAAAACTGGGAACAAAAGTAAATAGGACTTCTAGTAGCAGCAACACACACATCCTGATGCCTTCCCCTTGTGCCTTGCCTTTAGCTGAATGTAAAGATGAGATTGTGTGTAATGGAGAGCTGGAGCCTGAGAACAAGGTGACAGAGAAGCCTGTGGGGTTTAGAGTTACCCAGAAATATCCTGCGACAAACGGACATTGTGTGAATGGAGAGGACAGTAGGATCAAAGCTTCTCTGAGTCGGCAGGTCTCTACAGCTAGCTGTAGTTCTGCTCAGTTTCACTTGAGGAACTTGCACCAAAAATGGATGTCTAGTCATCTTGGGAAGCAGCAGACAGCCAGCAGCCCAGACCAACCGGCCAGAAGTCACCTGGATGATGATGGGATGCCTGTCTACACTGATGTTATCCAGCAGCGCCTGCGCCAGATAGAAACTGGGCATCAGCAGGAAGTGGAGACCTTGAAGAAACAAGTGCAAGAGTTGAAAAGCCGGTTGGAGAGCCAGTTCCTGAATAGCTCCTTGCGTCTCAATGGTGATTATGGAGATGAAGTGGTAAGTGACAGGGTAATTGGACCACTGCTGAAAACAGTGGGCCAGTTAGTCAGGTTCTGGATCTCACCATAATGTCAGTTCTTAGTTCATTGGTCAGGCAGTGATTTTTTGGGGCATCCCAGGTTTTATAAAAGTCTCAAGGTTATTCTGAAAATGGCAAGCAGCTGATTGAATACATGGCAAATGGCAATTAATGATGACTAATATTTTCACTGTATTTCAGTTTGACCATTGATACAGCAAAAGTTTATTTTAAGATATATGTTTTGCAGTAAACTTGCACATACTTGGATGTCTTGTTGAGTAAGGCTAATGAGGGTGTCTAAAAACACTTTCTTCATTGTTGTATTCATGCAAGGGCAAAGATATTTTTCTGAAGATGTGAAATGTCATTTAGTGGGACAAGAAGGTGGGACCAATCTTTTGGTGCCTTGCACGCTCAGGGAAAGAAAGACGTAGCAGTGGCTGCTCTGGTAGCTCAGACCGTCGGGTTCAAGCCATCCCCTTGGCAGATAGATGGTCTGCTCAGGGCTTGTTAGCTGGGGTAACTTAAGTGCTTTTGTGACAGCCATATATCAACATGGGTTTCTTTTGTTTGTTTGTTTTCACAAAGTAAGAATTTTAACAGTCTTTTAAACCATCTTTCTGCTTTTTCTACCTTGGAAGTGTTTAAAGTTGTCAAAGTAGAGATTAAGTTTGAGGTGTGGTTCAAATACATATGCTTTCTATAGCATGATTAAATGACTTGTGTAGTTGTGGCTGCAAAAGAAGTTTAAAAATTAAAAATGAAGTAAGTGTAATTCCAAGTACAAAATCTCAACAGCTAGCAAGTTTTCTTATGTCTCGTGTTGGATGAATTTTTAAGTTGCTTTAAATGCTTCTCCCCTACCTATTTTTGCCTAATTTCTCCTCTTCTTTCAATAAATAAATAAGAATAAAATTTCAAAAGAAATATAGTTGCTGGCCTTATACTGTTGCTTGAATGTAACACCGGTTCAGAAAACAAGCAGAAGTGTCTCTTGTTCTTTAGAGGCCTTTGACCACAAAGCAGTTATGTGGATTGCTGCAAAACTTGTTTTTCCAAAGGCCCAACATTTTTAAGTAAAAGAAAAGAAGAGGAAACAGAAAAGCGCAGGAGAAGGAGAGGGACATGAAGGGAAAGGTGAGGAGACTTAGGAGAATTCTTCAAACAGAGTTTGCATCTGCCTGTGTGTCAGAACAGCAAACAGAGCCTTGGCCCGTAGGTCCTGAGGTTGGCCTGATACCTACCAAAAATTTCCTTTTCCTACACGCACATTATAATGCGTTCCATATGCTTGCAAATTTGAAAAAAAACCTATACATTTATAAGAGGTTCCCAACTTTTGTTTATGTTTCTCCTAATTTGTTTAGAAGTGGCAGAGGTGCTGAATAGTCCCAGGTACATTTGTTGAGAGAGAGACTCAGGGGCTTCTTGGCTCTTCAAGTTAGAGATGACAATACTAACAGCTGTTAAGTGCTCGTTCTGGGCATCCATTTCAGCTGAGCATCATTGAAATTCAGTGCGACTTCTCTCACTGCAGGAGCTTGAATTCCTTGGAGGAATGTGGTGCTTTGGCTTAATTTATTATACTTTGATTTTTTAAGGGCCTTCACAAATTGTAGTGTAGGGCTGGGAGTGAGATCACTGTGTCCTTTAGAAAATTCCACTGTTTTAAAGAATCTGATCTTTATCTTCTATTTCTGCCTCCGCTTGGGAGTAACAGGGTTTTCTTCCATAACTCCCGAGGTGCCAATTCCTCAGGCACTAGCAGACCCAGCAAGAATTCTCGATCCTTTCATGTATTTAAGGGCTGGCTGAGTTTTATTTAGGTCAATTAAAATACAGTTCTACCTGGCTAGACTATATTGAGAATGCATTATTCCCCCCAAACTATCCATGGAAATGGCTCAAATTCTTGGTTTTCCGTGTGTGATTTTTGGCTGGTATCTTTCTAGAACTTCTGCAGACGACAGGCTGTATGTGTTACTAGTATCAGTTTTGAAAGTGAAATAACCTTGGAAATGAAATGAGACTCTGAAATTGGAGCCACAGATAGCAGGTTTTAGGTTCCCGCTGTTAATCACCCAGTAGGTTGCTAGAACTTCATGATAACACATAGATTTTAAATCCATTCCACCTTCCATCATGCTGTCATCGGAGGGTCAAGAAAAGACCTGTTTTCTTGCAGTTTGCCGCTGCACAAACTGCTTCAACTTGTGGCATTTGTAGTTCCTTTCAAAATGGAATTCTTGCCTTTGCTGCCACGTGTATTGTACAGAGGTTAGCGGTTATGACATAAGGCCTCCCAGGATAAATATAGTCTGCTCTTTCCTAGCAGGAGACACCCTTTTCATTCCCCCTCACCCTTGTCCAGTTTTTATTTGCGTGGAAGTAGGAATATGGGATAGTTCTGTTCAGCTGTGTTTGTTTGCCAACAGACTTCTATACCCGACTCGGAAAGCAATCTGGATCAGAACTGCTTGTCTCGCTGCAGCACAGAGATTTTCTCTGAAGCCAGCTGGGAACAGGTGGATAAACAGGACACAGAGGTACAGACTAAATCCCTGTAAATTCATCATTCTTTCCTTCTGGTAGGATGGGATATTCATAATTCAAATTATACTACTTCCTTTGGTCATATGCCAGTTCCTGTGAACTATCTCCCTTGCATTCACTTGTCTCTCATACTTTGAATATCGTCAGTACCTGTGCCTATGAGCCCTCTGCTATCCACTGTCTATGAACTCTCTTTGGAAAGCTGTGACAGAGATGAATAGCTAAAGGAGCCTTACACTGACACATGCTTTGTAAATGTTCTTGGCCTGGATATTTTTGAAAGACAGAAAGAAACCAGGGAATTGGGCTTTATGACTTTGTTTCCGTTTGTCTGAGAGGAAATTAGTGTAACAGTTTTCAAGGGGAAGGTTTCTCTCTTCTCTTTCTTTCACCGTTGCAAGACTGCCTTTGTGCTCTTAAAACAGAACAAACACTTTCCTCATGCTGCTTTGCTTTGACTTGGTGAGCTCAAATGAGATGGTTTTGTTTCTAATTAAGTGATATCTCCTTGATAAACGTATCTTGTCTTTTATTTCTCCCAGGTGACGCGATGGCTTCCAGACCACCTCGCTGCACACTGCTACGGTTGTGACAGTACGTTCTGGCTTGCCAGCAGGAAGCACCACTGCAGGTAACTTGTGTATTGCTAGAGGATAGAAGGGGCTATCAGCTAACTGGCAGGCAAGGTCAGGGCTTGAATTGTTACTTCTGCTTTTAAACTAGGAAAGAGTTTTCTTTTGACATGTAGTTCCTTTGTCAAGGATGAATGTCAAACTAAGAATTTCAGAGTAGGAGGATCATCTATGCTCCTGAAGCAAATAAAGAACTAAGAGCTTTGGGAAAACAGAACAGTTTCTCCTGTTACGTTTCACTGCATTCAGAGTACATATTTCAAAAGCCGTATTTGGTGCCTGCTCCACCCTGGCCTAAACATAACCAGCCTTTTCCCCTCAAAGTGAATTTGGAGGCAATTTGCTGTTTACACAGCTTTTTAAGTGGGTGGAAATAATAAAAATACTGTTTTGTCTGCTTTGCCTTCAATACTGCAAATATATGAATAGCATCTTTTTTTCTATTACTGGTTGAAAAACTGCTGCTTTCCTTCTCTAACCATTCTTCCCTTTTCATTAAATTACTTTTGTAAGAGAATCTGAAAGAGACACCTACATGAAATAAAAGTTGCTGGATTATTCTTTGCAAAATATGTCACTCACAGAGGCCACAATAGATAATGCTAGTAGCAGGAGCTTAACGAAGGACAGGTGGTAGTCACCTTTTGATGAGATCATATTCTAGTTTAAGACAGAGAATCTGATTTTGAAGTTACATTTTCAAACAAAACCCTATTCCTGAATTCTGGACATCACAAAATGATTAAAAGAATTATCATTTAGATAAATGGCAGTTATCCCATTTTGATGCTCTATTGCTTTTTGAAGTTGTAGGCAATAAAAGGAACTTTCTTGGTTTGTGTCCATTTTATATTTTGCTCCATTTAGTCATCTTGTAAAGATAAACAAACCCAGGGAAGAATAAACAGAAGTTGAATGGTTTTGATTTTTCCAAGTTTCATGTCCAGTGTGTTTGTGCAAATTTATTTAAGTATGTCTTACGGCTTCAGATGAAAAATATAATTGTTAAGCATACAATATGTATCTGAAGGATTTTGTAAGAGCTAAGATGATGTTTTCCTTTGTCCTTTTTCTAGCGGGTTTGTTTATTTAGTTATCCATTGTGAAGTGTATCCCATTCAGCATCGTCACCCTGCCTCCTTGCTTCCCTACGCTGGCATTTAGCATCTATATTTATATTTTCTAGGCCCAGACTCTGGAGAACTAGTGCACAGGGACACCTCCAACACCATGAGCAGTTAAAATTGTTTAAGGGTTTCAAGTTTTGTTGCAAATTTCCCTTAAGTGTCTTTGTTTCTTTGTCTTTCAAATGTCTAACCTGGGTTCAATAGGCTCTGCTCTCCTTATTAAGCCACAGTTTTTGTATGATAGAGACCAATAAGGAATAGTGTCCTACACAACAAGAAAAACAAACATTTTTATAGTTTACATTTTCATAAAGCCCAGTGACCAGTGGAAATCTGCTCACCACCTTATCTGAGAGTGGAAATGAGTTGAAAACCACATACTCTAAGGCCTTGAGCAGGATAAAAATATCCAGCTTCCTTCATTGCCACTATTTGCTTCTTTTGCTAGTTCCCCTCTGAGCTCTTTCTCCCCTCCTTGCAGGGACATTGAACGTGTTGATCAAATCTGGTGAGCATTTACAACAGCCTCTGTCTGTTGTCTGTCTGCGTTTTCTTGGTAACTTCTCCAAACTAACTTGGTCTGTTCCCCCTCTTTGTTTTTCACTTGCCTAGAAATCACTAGCAATGAGTTGTGGGTGGATAGCACAATCTGTTGGGTGTTTAGATTCAGATGGCTCTAAAAAGGCCTCTCCTAAAAGGCATTTAGGACTTGGCTTTTGGTTGCTTAAACTGTGATGTGGATTACACTAACACTCACCATCCGTAAATCGTTTGAGTAACAGAGAATGCTTCACTTCTAACCGAAAAGAGATTAGCCTTCAAGTTTAGCCATGATGCTTTTATTTTTGATTCTTTCCCTTTTTGCCTTAATTGTGGGAGAAGTCCGCATGTTAGCGAACAATTCTAGTACAGCTGTGCAGTGAGTTGACAAAAAATCACTGCTAATTTTCAGGAGTGAAAATACCGTGACAGTAACAGGCAATGCAAAGCTGATAGAGGGTTAGTATTACAAAAGATGGATAGACAGCCAAGATTTAGTAAGAAGAAGTCGTGATTTTAACAGAGGAAGGGTGCCTCATTTCTCAGAGGAGAAAGGTCACTTTTCCATTGTGTTTTAGCATCTCTATTTTTAATTTCTCAAGTGAAGCAGAGGTCCACCGGGATAGAAAGAACTGAGTTGTTCAGAGCTTTCTGAAGCTAGTGGAAGAACAGCTATCAAACGCTGTTCTCTGTCACACAGTAATAAAACAAGAAAGAAAACAGGCAGAAAACAGGCATGTGTTAGCAAGCTGGTGAGCTACAACAAACAAGTATCTGTTTTAATTTCCCTGGTTGTTTTTTGACCTCGTCTGTCAACAGTAAGTTTCTGCTGGATAATCGTTCTTTCAGCAGCAGAGATGGGAGATGACTGAACTGCTTTTCCGCAGGGCTTTTCTATATAACACCTCATTGGACTGTTTTCACTCCTGCTGTTTCTTCTGATAGTAATTTCTAACAGAGTCCTTAAGAAGACTTCAAAACCAAAAGGCAAAAAGGCTAGCTGTTGTGAGTCTCCTAGTGCTAGGGTAGTGGCTTTGAAACCAGGAGTTGCTGTGCAGAGCTGAGAAAATTAGCGCACTGAAATGAGAAATGGGATTTCTCTTTGCTGATTCTCTCTCCATCAGTGACCAGCATCTGGAAATCTTGTCTCTTGGCAATGAAGGATTAATCAAAGCTGCTGGATGTAGGCAGAATTTTCTGTCAGTCTCTTGGCAGTAGCAAAACTTTTCCAGCATAAAATGGTAATGGTACAAAATCCTGATGCCAAAGAGTTAATGAAAAGGGCATCAGACATGGAGGTAAACTTGAAAAATTCAGATCCCTGAAGTGCTGTTTGGAACTCTTTATAAAAATTGATGAGTTTTGGAGGATAGGGCGCTGCAGTGCTCATCAGGCTAAGCTTGATCAGCAGCAGGTTTTGAGGGGGCCTGCAAGAAAAGAACAGTTATTTTCAAGATTTAAATCTTATCCTTGGCTCCTGTGAGGTGCATGTGCCAGCGTGCCTCCATCAGCTGACACCTGAGAAGAATGCACATGAGACTGCTCACCCTGCCATAGCATTAATGCCATTTCTAAGCATGGACCTGGCTGCCCATCTCATGGCTTTGCATGATCCTTGTCGACTCTCTGTTTACTCTGTGCAGAAGTGTGGGACTGCTGGGAACACTGCAAAAGGGACTGTATTGTTGGGGCAACGGGAGGATTGCATCTACCAAACCTGTTTTTTTTTTTCATCTGTCCCATGCTTAAACCTTCCAACAGTTCACTTGCAAGAAACAGAAGAAAATGTCTCTATACTGATACTGACATAGGCTTTTAGAAGAGTGAAGGAACAGAGACTTTTACCTTCTCCCAGGACTGCAGTATCCAATATTTCTTTAATGCAAAGCTTGAAAAGTGAACAGGGGCCAGGACACACCATTCCCCACATCCTGGAGTATGCATTCCTTATGGAGAAAGGCTCCTTGTTTGCTGTCTCTCTTTCAGCCATATGCCCACAAGATAGCAGTGACAATACTGACTGGCACCATGCCTGAGCTCCCATATAGTACCTGGGAGATATAGCTTAGCCCTGTTTCACCGAGGGGTAAGTTCCCTCCAGTTTGACACAAGCCAATGCTGTGCAGATGGGCAGTTGCTGTAGAGAGGTTTAATGAACTGTAATTCTGTGTCGGAGTTTGCTTTGTATGCCCTTCTGGTGTCCATACCCTAAAACTCTGCTTCGGTTTTAGAAGCAAGTAACACAAGGTACAGACTGGGGCGGGAAGATTGTCTTTGCGTGCAGTCTGTTATTTAGGGAGTAATAACTGCAGTCTTCAGGGTGACCCCTTCACAACACCTACGAATAGTGTAATTGTAGAACTTGGGTAACATCATCAAACTGCTGCTAATATTATTTTTCCTTTCTCCTCTGTTCCTGATCGAAGGAATTGTGGAAATGTGTTTTGCTCCAGTTGCTGTAACCAGAAGGTGCCAGTTCCTAGTCAACAGCTCTTTGAACCCAGCAGAGTCTGCAAATCGTGCTACAGCAGCTTGCACCCGGGTAGTTCCAGCCTTGATCTTGAACTGGATAAACCCATCACTGCCACATCAAATTAAAGCTCCAGCCTAGAAGAAACGGGGGAACAGCTGTGTTGACTCTTCCCCGAACAGACACGCACAGTCTTGGTGGGAGGAGGCTGGGAGGACTGAAGAAGCCATGCACTTTGGAGTTTGGGGCATGGAACACTGCTCGGCAGGACAGAAGTCTAGGATGAACCACTGGATTGTGGAATTCTCCTTTTCCAGTTATTCCCCCCTTTCCTTTCTGTCCTATTTGTGTGCGTGCGTGCGTGTGGGTGAGTGTGTGTGTGATGCGTGCGTGTGTGTATATATATATAATAATATATATATATATTTGTTTGTTTGCTGGAAGATTGTGAAGTGGGAAGGGAGCTGGCACCAGAACCAGATTCCCGTACATCCCACTGTTGAACTGTGTTGCAGACAGACTATTTTATGGAGGAAAGGAGAAGAGGGGAATCAGTCCAGAGTCGGTGTGCAAAGTGTGAATATCTGTAGCATCAATGCTAGTGCTTTCAATCACTCCTGTTACTTCCAAACAAGAAACTGCTGTTTGGGAACCTGTTGCTGCTAGAAGAAATGGGAATCTCTTTCCCAAGAGAGCACTCTCCCTCTCTGTTCTTAGAGTGGGCTTAGTTATCCTCAACTGCGTGAAGGGGGAATCAATCACAGATTTCCATACTCAGCGGCTCTGTATTTGCCTATATAATCTATGTGTTTTATTGCCATTAGCCCTGTTAGCTGTGGCTCTGAGTGGAAACACCTGGACAACTTTGGCTAAGGAAAGCATGCGTTTGTTTGAGAGGTGAGAAGAAGGGGATCGAACAGGCTGCTGAGCTGAGGTTGGTTTTACACTGGCGCCTCTATCTGTAAATGCAATTCATTATTTAAAAACAAGTGGGAAAGTAGAAGACCTTAGACTTCTATCCTTGCCCCATCTGTCGGATGGTTTACTCAGAATGCAGAGCTACTTTTGGAGCGGTGCACTTGTCATGGTTCATACCGATGCTCATGCTATTGATTAGACTCGCACCTTAATGAGAATATCCAAAGCAACTAAACAACAGCTGTGCTGTGCTGGTATTTGAACCAGGCTCGGTCCATGAGAAGTGCACTGATGTTCGCGATACTCCTGGGATGTTTCCTCCTTTTTCAGGCTATATTCAGTGTACTCCAGATAGGAAAATCCTGCCTGAGGATTAGAGATCTAAAATAAATCATGGATTCCTCTTCTTCCTTCTGTCCCTATCTGAGTCAGCTTATAAAGTCACCTCATTAAAGTGTAAACGTCTTGAATATATGTTTCTAAATGAGAGCGTTAGGTACTCATCCCCTTTTCCTTTCAGTAGAACCTGTTTAGTGCAATCTGACAAGGAAGAAATGTGTATGATAATATCCTGCTTCGCAGTTTATTGCTGAGACAAAGTTATGACCTCTCTTGTGATATTTTCAAGAACAAAGAATCCTGCTGGAGTATTTGAAAGTTTTAAATAGAAAAGTTCAAACAAAAATCTAACAAGTATTGGGAAAGGAGTGCTTTCCTTCAGTGCAACGTCAGAATTATATAATCCAAAGTGAGTATCATACAGAGGAAATCATCTTAGAACATTTGTTTGATCGGATGGGGAAAGAAGTGTCCAGGTAATTTTATTTTTGATGTTTAAACTTCCCACGCCCTTTGAAAGGATCATTACACTGCTGCAGTGTAAGCTGAAGATTTACAAGACAAAAATGAATGTCCAGGAAGCTGGTTTAGCATAGTGGCCTGTGTCCTTATGGGCAGGGGATCTGGTAATAAAGCATCTTGGGATCTTCCCTGGTGCATGTTTTGAAACGTTTTCAAATCATCAGGAGGGAAAAGCAAAGAAGACAGGGTCTGCAGTTGGAGTTGTAGCTATAAAGTATTTGTTCCTAAAACAGTGCAGTAAATATCTGGAATAGAACTTTAGGCATTAATGTATCAGGTAAAACAGAGAAAGTTGGAACAGGAAAAGGAAAACATACAGCTCCTATCTCTCTGGCTTTTTCCATTGAGGTGGGTGATTAGAAGTTTGATTTTAGGAGACATGGCCTAGCTCTACACACTAACATTGTGTGGTTTTGTGGTGCAAATAGACAGTCAAAAATAAGTCTAAGATTCTGCAGTTCCTAATGACAGGTGCCAAGAGGGTATGATACGGGTTTTTGGGGTCTGTGATGTACAGTGTGAATAAATGCTTGCAGCTCTTAGTCTTTTTTTGATCAATGAAGCACTTTTTTATTAATATTATTTTTCTTTGTATGTAAAGGAGGAACCAGTATCTCTCCATAGCTGTATATATAACCCTTCTCTCCTAAAGAGAGTAAAGTGCTCCTATATTTTTCATTTTTGTCAAAGCAAGAAGTAAATACTTTAGAATTGTTAAATATATAAATAAAAGTGAATAAAGTTTAGAATTTTGCATGGGAGCATTTGCTAACACACTTTCTAATTTTTTATTTTTCTTTCCTGTCCTTGATAGGGGATATATTTGAGGTTCAGCAGAAACACCAGGGCCTTTGAAAAAGGAGGCTGCAGCAATCCTCCTGTTGCTTTCTTTTCCACTGTGTGTCTTTGCAAGGAACAACCAACTGTTGCTCCTAAACTTAGAAGAAAAAATACTAAGCTTGGTTTCCCTGGTGCAACAATCCCAGGGAGAGGGGAAAAAGACACAAACCGCAACACCATCAGGTACTGGCCTGTACAATCAGCACAGTTTTCTTTGAGGCTGGAGAACTGTATGAGAATCTAACCTTCCTTGGTACCTCGTTTTTCTTCTTCCCCTTAACTGACCATCATATTTCAAAGCTTGATCCAATGATGCTAGCCCAAATGCAGAAGTGGCCCAGGTCAGCAGGGACTTCACCCCTGCTTTCGGTGAAGTTTGGGAAAGGAAGCTCTACATTTCCCATCCTCTGCAGCAAGCAAGCACTGGCATTCACTGCAGTGACAGCGTGGTGGGAAGATTGGAGTGTAGTTCTCACTTGCACACTTTCTGCCTTATTCTCAATGCTGGATGGTGGAGCAGTGGCTCTTTGGGAACAAACCAAACTCACTCAGGTTTAATATCTTTTAATCTTTTCCCAGAAGGTGGAAAACTCAACTGCTGTTTGTCCTGCAAAAGTCTCCTGCACAAAGGTCCGATTATTCTCCTTTTCTTAGGACTGCTTGCTCATTTCAGCAGCCTACCGCATGCATGTCCATCACCTAAGCTCATCCTCCTTCAGTCGTTTCTTTTCTTGCATATTTTAAGTCAAGAGAAAGGATTTGTCCTGAATTCTCTGGGGGACTAAAGAGCTCCTTGAGCATCTCTGAATTAGTTTAGGACAGGCCTGTTCTGATCACAAGATGTGGTGCACAGTTGCTTTATAATCTTAAGGTATTTATTTAATCAAATAATACTGCAGGTTTTGGACAGAGCAGTGATCACAGCTGGTAGTAGTATTTACAGCTTCAAGAATAAAATAAAAAGCATATATAATGTTGTGCGCTGTTAAGAATGTGCAAAGGAACAGCAGGTTTTCAATTATACATCAGAATCTGATTTTATATAGCTCCTTTCATACCTGAGTTACTTCTAAGTGCTTTTTCAGTAACTCATTACTCTGTAGTGCAGCGGCTATAGACTTTATGTGCACACCATTACTCACAGCCCTGGACATTTGCACTTAATTCTTGGCTATTCTCTGTTTGGAAACCACTGAGTGAAACCCTAGGGTTCTCTCATGCTGTTGTCAGAAGGAGTTAGAGAACTTTTTAATTTCCACGGAGTGTAAAGCCGTGATTGTGCAGGTCTTCAAGCCAAAAGCATCGCCCTTCTGATGGTCCAGCAGTTTTGCTAGAGGAGCACACAACTGATGATACTGTGTAGAAATTCACTTCCCAGCGATCAGCTTTTCCTAATGAACATCCTTTCCTCTTTGCTCTTCAGCAGCATTAAAGTCCGAAAGGACAGGAGTGCTGTTACCATAATATGCAGCTTTTGTGCTGTCTTACATACTGTGATTTTCTTAAAATGATCTCCTTATGCAAAGGCAATTTGTACAGCTTATCATCAGGAGTCTCAGAAACATTATTAGTGGCTGAGGGAAAAAGACAATCTTTGAGAACCGAAAGCCCCTCTCGTCCTCAGGTAGGACAACAGCAACCCCAACCACTCCTTACTGGTGGAACTGGCCCATTACTGCCCTATATTGGAACAGGAATCACTAAGAAGCAGCAATGTTGTAGGACTGGGCACCAGTTAGCAAGGTTCTTCATCTGGTGGTGAAGCGGAAGAAGGTGTCAAGAACCACTTGGCTGAGCGGGAAGGACTGTCCCAATGAGGCAGAGTCCAAGTTGGGAGAGATTTTGAACTACCATTCTGAATTATGTTATGAGGCTGCAAAGGGCGACAACCATGTGCAAAAAAGCTGAGCTGATGCAGAGGTCGTTTAATGGCAATGGGGCATGCAGGTGCTTTATGGTTATTCTGTACTTGCCCCTCTAGTAGATCCTGAATTATTCCCAGATATCAATCCAAGGGATTGAGAGAATTTAGCAGTGTCCAGAGTCAGGTAAAAATCAGTGTTATTCTAGGCTGTTCTGGAAGGAGATGCAGAAAAGCAGATAGCAACACTGCTAAATGAAGGCCGGTTCTCTGACATTCGTTCACATGCAGGATCTGGATCAGGGGCTGTGTAGCCTTCAGAGTTGTCCTCAGTTCGAGTCCATTGCTTGGCATCACTCAGAAACTGTTTAGTGATTACCTGGAATTACCTTTTCTGAGTAAAAAGCAAAAGCAGCAATTTAGACTCTTTTTGGAGTGAAGTAAGGAAGGAATGTGAGTGAATGCAGCTTTTGTTCATACAGCGCTCGCAGAATGGTGTATTTATAGCTGTGCTGCTAGGAATTATGTTTGCTCCTGGTTGGGTTTTTTTTTTTTTTTTCTTTAAAGGACAGACTGGTGAGTCTTCAGTGGGGCGTTCAGTATCTTTACAGACATATATACTGCTGAAGGAGCACATCAGGTCTGCTGAGGCAGCCAAAATCTAGTCCAGGGAGCATGAAATTTCTGGTTTGCACTTTTTTAAGAATTCAGCTCAGTTCTTTGTCAAAGTGGGAGTCCACCAGCATGAGAACAAGGAAATAGAAGCAGAAATGTAAGATTTGAATACAGCCACATCTGTACAAACGTTGTCTGTCTTACTGTCCGTATACTATAGAGACATCCCGTTTCCCGGGCAGAGGAATAATAAACTTCCAACCCTTCATTTTACACTCATAATACAGGCATTGGAGCTCGGAGTGTTGCATTTCGCGATTTAAGATTACCATACTCTTCGGACTTTCAAATTTTTTAAATGCTGCTAAAGTTTTATCTTACTATTTAACAAATATGTTTTTTAAACCAATTTCCCATAGTTATGTTATTAAATGATTTTTATCTTGCAGTGGCAACCAGTGATGCATTTGATTGATTGTACATTTTTTTTTGGTGGAATTTGTATTAAAATGACATCTGAAGTCTTGATTAATTACTTAAGAACATTAAATGTTTTAAAACACGCAAACCTATGAGAGCAGAGAGCTGTTTAGCAGCAGTATAAAGTGTTAGACCCTAGTGCTTCTTTGTTTGTAACAGCATTTATTCTGCTGTAGCCTCAGAGTGAATATTTAGATCTTAATAAATTTGTCATTTTCCTACACAGTGACAATTTTACAGTCCCTTGTGTTTTGTGTATCGGTACATTTGCAGGCCTCCCAGTTTGTGGGGTTTATTTTTAGGCAAATCATAGCTGGTATATTAGGAAAAAGTAATTCCAGTGTTCAAAAAAGGTGTGTAAAACTTAAGAGGTGCTGTGAAAGCCCAAACTGACAGCACACGTGGAAGTTATCACTCTTGCCAAAGCCTAATACCTAGCAAGAACGGAGGCTCCAGATGGTCTATGGCCAGCTCTGCAAGCAATTTCAAATGCTGGCTAAATACGGATGACTTTCATTTTCTGTTGTATTCATCACACACTGTTAGACCCTTCTACCCTTCCCACATGCATCTCTGCTGATGGATTTTGCTAACTTCGTCATCTAGGTTAGAGCCACAAGGTTCTCACTTTCCCATTCTTAGCCTGGTTTGTGAACTGCAACTTCCCTGTTCCTTCTCCCCCGCTTTACTAATTTTTAACAGCATGATGGGTTTCTACGTTTTGACACCTCTAAGACCGTTTTCTTTGACAGCAACCAAATACAGCAACACAAGCCACTTTTTCAAAAGCCAGTATTATTTATTCACCCAAAAGCACATACAGCAAATGCAGAGAAATGCAGTAATGAAAAGCCCATTAATGCTGGGTCTTGCTAAAGCTGTATTCTTTGTGCAATTTGAGGGAAGCTCCACTTGGTTCAGGCACTGTGACCCCCTGAGCTGGGACAGACAGAGCCCACCAAGCATTCACTTGCTGCTCTCCAGGCACTGCTTTTTGCTCAGAGACAGTGTTCTTGATCAGTTGGGTTCTCCTGGAGCCCTGGGCTTTAGCCTCAGCAAAATGTTGGATAACTTGTGTTCAGAAAACGGCTCCTTTCTTGTCTCTTCCCGTTCTTTATTCTGTTGCTGGAAGCCCTTTGCAGTATTATATTCCAACTGTCTTTCTTCTGTTGTTGTTTTTCTTCTGCTATTGGCAACTTTCTAATTAAACTTTTTCTCATCAGGATAATATCAAGCAGGTAGATTGAAGTGCTGAATGTGGAGAGAGGCACGCAATCAATATCTAGGTGTTTGCTTTGATGGAGGATTACTGGATTTCAATCTAAAACTTATGTTAGTAGAATTTATGTCAGTATGAATTCCTGTATCATTAGGATACACAAATAGAAAATTAATAAGCCATCTGGAGGGCAAAAGTTATTTTCCTTTAATTATCGTACCAGCGTGTACAGTTCTGATGCAGTTTGTGTGATGTAATTGAAATTACTTCCTCCCCCAACCTTTTCCAGAGCAGCTTCATACAGTAGAGTTGATGTTGATGCCGACCATGTATGAAGATGTAAATACCAAATTATTGTATCCTGTATTTTAAATGCAGTAGGCTTAGAATGTTTTTGTTACCCATCTCAACTGACTACGGAGCTGAGTCAGCAGCTTTCAGAGCGATGAGGCACCTAACAATAGGCATTAGGAGGTAAAGCCTCTGCTTCAGCTTATTTTAAAGCATAGCAAAGTTTGTGTGGGATAAGGTAGAAAGTAAAAGGAAAAATCAAAAGCACAGCTAGACTAAGCAGTGCCCAATAAGCTTGCTTAACGATAGCCTTAGCTAGGTAAGATTAAGAAAATGGAAAATTTTGGTTACAAAGCTTCTGTTTCACCCAACAAGTTGCCAAGATCAGTCCCTGAGTTTGGGGGTCCTGAACCAAGTGCAGCGGTTCCCACAAAGGTTGTCCATATAAATGGCACGTACCAACTACCCAGCTTGTGACCAGATTCTCACAGCCACAGTGGTTAGTCAAGGCTGCCCTGGCAGAAGAAATGACCCCTGGCAGCTGCCAGGGTGAAAAAGCGTGTAGGAGCAGCACTCGAAAGCAAGAAGGTGAACATGACAAAATTATACTTTTCTGTATTTAAAGAGCCTCAGATAAATTTCAATTTGATTTTGGTTGCTTTTCCTGAAAATGAACACCAGTGAGCACTTGAAGAGCTGCTTCTTCAAGTCATTATCTGCATTTGATCACTCAGTCTTTGCCTAAAACTTGGTAAGAATATTTCAGTGTCTCAGGCTGAATCTCAGTGGCTATGTCTGCATGAGCAAGTAATTCAGCTCAAAAGCGGTGGATTTCAGACTGAAGCAGTTGATGTAGTTGGTGGTTTACTTCTGAATGGTTTGCTCTGGCTCCTGGATCAAGCATACCCACCATACTTGTAATTTGAAGGTGTTCTGAAGTGTCAATTTTTGGATTGTAACCTGTTTCCATTCGGGGCTGGAGTGCGCTTGGTGCATAGCCATAGCAGAGCTTTCGGTTTTGTTTTCTCCAGAAGGACTACAGTTTGCATGCAGCAAAACCCCTCTGCGAACTGAACCAATGTGTGGCAAGTGGGGATGCGGGGTTAATTTCAAAGCTGCACTACTGCACCAAAACATTCATGCAGACACAGCCACCGCTGCCCTGAAGAGGGAACTATCTCTCTTTATTCCACATAATCCTAAATCATCAGTTCACCACAATCATTAAGGCTTGCGTTGAATGCAGCACTATAACATACGCTTTCCATTTGCAAAGGCTTGAACGGATTTTCCCAGGCACCTCTGCCGGGTCACAGCTTGCTGTGCGAGACAGGGCTCCCGTCGTACACCAGGCAGCTGTCCATGAAAGCTTCCTCAGCATCATAGCTGCCATTTTTTAATTCTATGGCTACAGGACACAGTTCTTGGTTGCACCACCTGAACAGAGAACGCAAACATATTTGTCCAAGTCCCACAATACAGACAATGCCGGTTTCAACTTGAGTTCTTTCCAGTTGAGATCTTTCTCATTGCTGCCAGAACAAAGATTCCCCATGGCAAGGAAAAGTAACAAAGTTGCTACTAACCAACTCAGACGGCTGTTTGTCTCCATCAAAGCTGATACTGAAGCCTGGGGTCTCACCCAGGCAGATGGTTGGATCTCTCAGCGAGGCAGAGCAAAGAAAGCCTGCTGCACCGCACAGGCAATTGTCTAAAATGGTTAGGGCTAGAGGAGATTTCTGCTTACCTTCGAGCAGCGGAGACATCCATAGAGGAGGAATCAGGCCGAGCTGCATGTTCAATTAAAAGAGCTCCTGTGAAAGAATGTAAAATATCAGTATTGCCAGACTGCAGCCAAAACAGCAAAGGGTAATGACAAGTGGTTGGTTGTTACTTCTCAGCAGTATTTGTCAGGCTGAGCTTCAGTTTAAAAGGGGGGACTGAGCTTTCGTTAAAACTCTGTTGTTCACCCCAGAATGTGTGAAACCAGGACACTCTAGGACTAATTACAAGTCCTCTCCTGGTCTGAAATCGATCATTCTGGCTTTTCCCACTACCTGCATAGATCCTTGCTAGGGAGTAGGAGAAGTCTCTTGCTGCTAGCTCCATGGTCACTGCCCCTTTGGAGCCGGCTCTTTGAATGAGCTGCACAAGACTGCTGATGGCATCCTGCATTAGCTTCACAGCAGGTTCCAGTTTTTCAATGCTAGAAGCCAACTCCAGTTTTCTCTGCAAAGAAAACAACCAAGGCAAAAATTATTGAATATTTACCTTCTGCACAGAAATGCGGCTGATGAAATCCTAAGCACACCCAGCAAGATCCTAATGGAAATGTTTAAATCAAGGTAGCTCTAACTCGCACTGCCATAGGTGGAGTAGCTTGAGCACCACTCAGCAGCACGAAAGAGGACGGTGCCAAAAGGAAACTCGCAACCTTGCCTGAAGAATGGTGAATGCCTGTAAGCCAGACCCAGTGTGTGGCCGTTACCGTGCTGCCTTTCCAACTGCGCTCGGGGGCCAGATCCTATCTGTAACATCCTCTAAATGAATATCCGGCTCAGGTTTTAATTATATGTGACCTCCCCTATTTTTATATTTTCACTTCCACCAAGTTCTTAGAGCCGTGTTCGGAAAGGAAAATTCAGGTTTAAAAGAGCTTTTCTCCGCAAGCTGTGTCTGTGGGGAAGGCCGCATTTGACCAGACTGGCTCTTTTCATTTGATCAGACCCTTTCTTTTCTCCTGCTAGAGGCAAGGCAGGAACTTGACTGTGCTTAAAAGCGTGTACATGCACACGCACACGCACACACACGCAGCTGCGCTACACTGCTGTTTAGCTAGTTTATCTAGTGTCTCAAATTTCTTAGGAAAGCACAAGTCAAGGAAAATGTGAAGGAAAGCCTGCCAAGAGACTCAAAATAGTTGCCCTTTAATGATACAGCGTGGCTACAGCTGCGTGGACGCGACGGCTGAGGTTAGCCTTTCAGCTGCATTTGCCCGCTAGCAGTATTATGCCCTCTCACGAGGGATCACACACGACTGGTGTGCCGCCCTGCCCGGAGCGACCCTGCAGCATTGCGCGTGCTGAGCAGCGATGGCATGCCTGCTTCTCTTGGAGCTGGAAAGCTTCTGGGCTTGGGGGTAAGCTTGGTCTCACTGAGGTCAGATACACTTTGACAGGAGAGATCAGTGGGTTGACAGGATTTGCTGCTGCTCCTGCTGCTGCGAAACAGCCAGCTCTCACCAGAGCAGCAGCCACCAGCCTCCAGAGCCCGAGTCCTCCCTCTGCAGCAGTCGCAGCGACCAGGCTGCCCAGGGCTCTGGGGCAGCAAGTTAGGCCACGACTGTTTGCCCGCCTCAGCGCTCGGCTGCCCTGGCACCCCTCAACGTTGCTGGCAGGCAGAATTGGCCCTGGCTTCATCCATGGTCTCAGCCCAGGAGCTTAATGCGCTGCGCTGCCATCTTCAAAATTCAAATTGGTCTCTCTGCAGTACACAGTAAGACTAAAGGATTACCTTGGACAGAAACGGAAAAACTGAGCTGTTACATATTTAAGTAGCACGTGGTAGGAAGTGCTTTTTGTTAATTAGTCTCATTTGCAGGTTATTTATGAAGCTAAAGCCTAGAAGTATCTGCTGCACAGAACTCGTTTTTGATTTTTTTGAGGCTTTCAATACTTAAGTGATCATGCAATTCCTCTTGCTAGCACAAGAAAATACAGCTTATTTGCACAGTAGGAGTCAGACTGCAAAAGCTGAACCCAGTTTTGTTTTCTGTAATATTTCTATGCATGACACCTCTTTCCTAACCATTGCCCTGTATTTTCTGACTAATAATACAAGAAAAACACAATCCTCAATGGATGCTATTCTGCGCTCTAGGCAAAGCAGTAAATAAATACCCACAGCATATGCTGTATGAATACAAAAACATCGTCATTAAAGCGGTTAGGTCTAGTGCCAAGATAAAGTCCAAAGAACTCTCCAAACCCACAGAATGCTAATAAGATGTTTTAAAAGTAGCTTGGAGCTTGTTGCCAGCAAAGATCAAAGACCCTAAAGGCATAAACATATTCCCAGCAGGCTGGGTGGGAGCCAGCATCAGACAGGCCCTGCAAAGCACAGGGACTACATATGTGCCTCTATCAGCACCCTGGAGCTAACGGTTGGGGCACAAACTGCTACGTCTTACACTGCTTTGTTTTTTCCAGGTTTAAAGACCTGGCCCATGTAGATCAAGCAGTATAAAGCATGGTTTTAATCTGAAACAAAAATGACTATATTCTCTTTCCAATAATTTACGCTTTTTCAACACTACACTCATTCTTTTCCTAACCAAAAACACTCAATCTTCTGAAAGATCAAGCTGTTTTTTTCCACATCCTTCATTGCAAATAGAGAGAGGGGAAGCATTTGAGAATAAGAGGCTAGACAGCTGCTTCAGGGATGATGTTCAAGGCAGAAGCAACTCCTGTTTTTCTCTCCTGCATGTTGATCTGCTCCAATTCCTGCCTCCTGAGGGGAGGCAAACGCATACAGCATCAACATGCTCGTTGCATACTTCTTTTCTGGCTGTCATCAGAGAGCAAAAGAGCTTTAGAGTGTCAATATTTCTGATTCCTTCAGGTTATCACAGGAATATTTAAGCTGTCACTCATTTGTTTGCTCTCACAAGTTGACTACCAAGCAAGACATGATGGATTTTACTTACAACACAATAAAATACAAATTTTACTTACAAACAATAATCATGACTATTTAAAAATACAGCAACAGGGAGAACATCCAAAACGAACTTGAAGCACAAGCCTCACATCAATATTTCAAGGTAATCTCACTTTAACAACCTAGATTTGTTTCCTGCTCTGTTAAAGCTGTGGTTATATTCTGAAAATGACCTAAAAACAGTATTATGTGGCTTGGATTCTATAGCCAATTTACAGATAGGGTTTTCAGCCCTACGCAGTCATTGCTGATGCATAAGACAGTTGATTCTGGAAGATGTTTGCAAGACCGGCATTCAGAAAGACAACTGTATTTGTGATGTGATCAAATTTAATCTGAAATCACTAAAATGCAATAAACAGAGAATTCCCAGGTGCTATTTTAGAGTCACTTTTCAGATCATAATTGAATTTTAAAGTACACTCATTGCTCTGGCTCAAAATTCCATCTAATAAAATTTTAGCATAGCGTGAAATTACTGCCCCCATGCAGCATCCATCTGAAACTCGCAGCATGGTTGATGGGAATCCAGGACTGTCTCTCACCCTTCCTGTTCTTGCCATGAGTTCTTGTGAGTCGTTGCAGACTAATTACCTCTGGATGGGATGGTTTATCTTCCTTGCAACAAACCTGCCTATGTATCACGAACCATAAAAATTCAGCTTCTCCTAACCACACTGTGCAAAGGACAAAGAAGTTCTCTGTATTTTCTTTTTTCTGAAGATAACTACGTCACTGGATTACTGTTCATAGATCACAAAACCAAGTGGATGCAGCACCATCAGCCCTCTGTTATCCCACAGTCAATAGAGCCAAATGACACGAGATAAAAGCAGAAATTGGTAGCAGTGGGGTAGGGGGAGGAAATTACCCTAAGATATGATTTTTGGAGAATGAGGTGGTAGTCTAATGCGTCTTTCTCCAAAGAAACCTCTCTCATTGGCTACAAATCCTACAAACAGATCTTTGATGGACATTTGATAAAAAGAACTGTACCAGTTTTCTGAGAAGCAYTAATAAAAAGGAAAGGGATTGTAATAATAAAAAATCCTTTATGAAAGACTAAATGATTTCCTCACTAGATGGGTATAGTAAAGATGTTTCAAAAAGAGCCAGACTCCCAGAAGCCAAGAGAATTTGGACAACTGGAGCTCAGAAAAGGATTGTGTATCATCTGTAAGTGAAATCCTGACTCTGGTGTAGAAACTCAGCATGTTCCTGCCCAGTGCTGCAGAGGCACTCTCAACTCTCACCAGTGTCTAACCCTGAGAAAAGTGGTGTTGGCTCAGTAGCGCCAAGGATACGCTGCTGCACGCCCTGGTATTGTAAGCAGAAATACCTCCCAGTCTGCCTTTCCTGTGCCTGGCTGCTGAAGGAATAAGGGAAAAGGCTTCTGCTATGTCCAGGTTAAACTTGCCAAGTAAATCTGTTATATCCAGAATCACGTGTCTCAGCACAGCCCTCCCCGCTCAGCTAATTCCGGTCGCTCAGTTGCCAAAATCAGTGGAAATGAGGCAGTCTAAGCACGACATTAACAGAAAACACCATGACACTTGCTGGAATTCAGGCAACTTTAAAATCAATGCTTGCTTCTTCACCCTGCAGCCTCATGTACAGCTTGATTTATGGGAGAGCAAGAGTCATTATGAGCTTACTAATTAATAAGTCTATACTTGGTGTTAGAGCAGCTCTGAATCGCGTTGCTGAATTCTTTATCGTTTCTCCAATTATCCAGTTGTTAAGAATCTGAAGGGGCCCTCTGAGCTACGCCAATAAGGTACTCCTAGGACTGAAGTACGGCACCTTTGTGGGGTATTTACTTGGTTTAAATTAGCGTAAATGAGAAAGCCTGTGGATGCCAGCTCCTTTCCAAGTTATTTTTAGAGCCTACCACCCCCTCCTTTCCTGCCCCACTCCATTACCTTCAGTGTCAGAGTAAACTACTTTTTATCAACAGCTGGACCAGTTGGCTTTTTAATTAGCAGGTATGCTCATTAGCTTATGAGTGGATCTGGCTTTTTTTGTCGGTTAGACAAATTGTGTCATGTATTTTTCCTTTAACAAAAGTTGTACGAGAGGATGGTAAGACGACACTCATCTCTGAAAGTAAGAGAGATGGTCTGTATAGAATAAAGTTCAGTTGTGGATTTGAAACACAAGAGAAACTGCCAATTGCAGCCACTTGCGAGAAGAAGTCGGGTTCTTGCTAGCGTGTTCTTGAAAGATGTGATGGATGGATAAGATCTACTGGATGTACCAGAGTCCACAATAAGAATTTTGTATTTTGTTGTACCACGCACTACTAGCATGCTTTGTACCTGCTCCTGCATTCACCCTTAGCAAAGTCTCCTTTCTTTCCCTGAGAAGTCTGGCTTGCAACAGCTCAAACACAATTGTGCCGAAACAGCCCTCCCTCCTACTGTGCTATCGTCTTTGCTATCTCTGCATATGCCATCATCTTCAAGCAGCAAGTTGTCAGTGCTGAAGGGAGTGAGGTGACCCAGACCTTTCATTTCTCTCGTTGTTTGGATGAAAAAAATGAAGGCGAAGCAGAGGGTAATCGAGCACTCCAGAGGCCCAGAACTTCCTTGCTTTACCTGCACCAATGTAATCTGAGTTGCTATATCTGGATTAACTAACCCCCAAAGGAGGCACTGAGAGACTACCCTCTGAGATGCTGCTCATGCCTTTCAGATTGGTTCCATTAAGGAATGTATCAAGACAGCTGATGCACATCTACCTTCCTGAAATTCTGAGCTCCTTTGACTATTAACTCTTCGTGACTGTCATCTGAGCACCTTTAAAAGAGCAGCCTGTAGGTGAAGACAGAGAAGTACATATCTAAAAAAGCATCAATGGAATTCCTTGGCTCCTTCCATCTTTTCAGTGGGAATAAACACAGCCAGTCATCATGCAGGGGTAGCCCTAGCAAATGCTTGTAATATTCAGCAGTCTTGGGGGAGGTCATCAATTTTTAACGGCCTTAACAAGATTCATGGAGAGACAATGTTTTTCCAGTTAAGAAACACCACCACTAAATTATTCTGGATTTAGGAGGATAGCTCCTTTCACATCAAACATATACTTGTATTGGTACCTGTCATGAAGAACTCTGACAATGCAAAACTCTTCACTGTTGAGATGAAAGTATCCACATTTTTTGCAGCACACAAGGATCCCAAAACAAATACAGCCTACATTCTGCTTTTGTAAGTGCTATTTAAAGAGCAGAATTGTGAAACACCTTCTGCACACTTGTCTAAAACTTTGAATTTGATCATAGTCTCTTCTGGTCTCAGCTGGGAGCATTAATCCCAAATGACACTCTCTCACAGAGGACAAATCAGGCTGACTGGTGCTACTGATGTGGGCTCACCTGCACCGTGGAGGAGAACACAGCCAACGCCTGTCCTTGACTCTTGGTGAGGGATCGCAGGACATCAAGTGACAGAATATTTGTTGTTCCCTCCCATATGGACAGCACCTGTGGGGTAGAAGAGACTGTGGAAAGAGTGTGAAGGAGCCTCTTGGAGTGACTACAATAAAAGGGGAAAGAGAGACAACAAAGATATGGGGCAGAGTTAAGGGATATCGAGGAAATCTCTAGAGATTTCCTGCCTCACCACAAATGGAAAGGAACATTACTGATCAGTGTTAGGGGCCCAGCTACATTGCTGAGCTAAGAAACAATCCCTTGTGACTGGAACAAGTCATGTCCCCTCCCCTCCAGTGCTGCTGTAACCCCCTTTGAATGGGGTGATGATTGGGCTGAGCAGGAGGGCAACTGGGAAAGAGCTGCCCCAGCTGGAGTGAGTCTGTGGAGGACTGTGTCTTTCTTTGAGCATGTAGCAAGCAGCTCTGGAGGGGATTATGTGATACACAAAGGCTTCCAAGTAAGGAGCTTTCTCTGCTTCTCCTGCTGTTTTCTTACCAGAGTATCGCGGACTATGACTGGCAGGCCTGTATCCTCCATGTAACCCTGCCCTCCAAAACACTCCATGGCCTCAACAACAACAGCAGAAGCCTGCAAAATGCAGAGAGATAATATGTTCCACATTGCACAAGAGGAGAAAGTGGCCAGAAACATCTAATATCACATGGCAGTTCCTGCTGGGATGGGACCAACTGGATCCCATTGATTGCTGAGGCAGGTTGGTCATTAAATGAGGAGAGGAGCATCCTGGGGAATGAAGACTGAGCAACACTGGGAGAGGACCTGCACGAGCAGTTGGATCTTGAGAGAAGATCCAAGGAGATTCTGTCAGTACAGTCCTCTCTAGGTAAGGAAAAACCTGGGGTGTGCATGGAAGTAAATGTCTATTCTATATTCCAGGAGAGTTTTTACATTTTACTTGCTACCCTTCATGTTGCTCATGTTAATCACACTTCTTTCCAGCTCTGAAGTTAGTAATGTGCCACACAGACCCACTCCAGGCTGATTAAGCTGGTTGTTCCTTACCTGCTTCCCAGTGTAAAGTTTGGCTACCGGTATCAGCAGTCTCAAGAGAAGTTGGTCTTGCTCATTTGCCAGGTTGGTTTCTACAAGTCCAAGCAGTCTAACTATCTCCATAAGCAGAAGAAATGCCCCTCGGGTCTGCACCTGCAGGCAGAGAAGTGGGGTCCTTCACTGGCAAGGACCTTTGACTCGGACTGATTCCAGCCTGATCTGCTGATGAGCCATGACACTATCTGGAAGGGATGCACAACACTGAGATCTGGGCAAAGGGCCAGCTCTCCTGTACAGACCCACAACTTCAGAGAAAAAGACTGCCCAGCAGCCAAGGCACAAAGCATGAAATACTAAAGGCAGTCTGGAGCTGCCTCTCTTGGTCACTGCAGTCCAGTATCAGGAAAGGGACAATACCACTTCATTAGGCCTATTAGGAGCTAGGAGCTAGCCTAGGAGCTAGCCTGGCTCCTATTAGGAGCAAGGATCAAAGCTCCCACCAGGCATCCAGGTCACAAATCCACATCCCTTCCAAGGATAAAGAACACGAGACCATGCATGTCAGCCTCTGAGTACCAGGATCTGTAACGTCTTTTGCAGATTCCTTGCTGAGCAACTTGCTTCCCTGGCAAGTTGGGCTTTGGGAAGTTTTGGGATGTTGAGATATTTGGGTGACACCACTTCCCCCCAACCCTGCAAAAGGATTTTTAAATGCTGGTTTAAATATTTGCACAGACCTATTGCAGCCCAAGGACAAGTGTTGGCATTACACTGCTTAAACCAAGAAGTAGCGCCTGGATGGGGAGAGGAGCAGAACTGTGTGCCTCCCCTTTGAAGATTTGTTAGGGGTGGGAAGCCACCTGTGTCCTATGGTGTGCTACAGCTCAGTGTTGATGCAAAGCAGTGAGATGTTCTGCAGTGAGCTAAGGCCCAGACATGAAATTCCTCTTGGAGCCAGAGTGCCAATTCATACCTCTCTGTCTTTCATGGTCTTACATTCACACCTAGAGGCTGTACTCAGGCTCAGTGTCTTGTGGCACTGAGCACTGTGCAGGCACACAGTGAACATGAACTGCTCTCAAAGGCTAGTTAGGCTGTGTGTTTTGACCCCTTAGGAATTCTTCAAGCCTGTTGCGAATAGTGAATAGCCCATCTGCAGGTGCATGGGCTACCAGGCAAGTTGGATGAGTCTTAGTAAACAGTCTGTTAACTCCAACTTAGGAGACTGTACTGTAATGTTTGGACTCAGATGCTACTGACCAACTTCAGAGGTCGTGGCATAGTAGGCACATGCATGAACTTTGGCAATCGTCTCAGAATAGTTCCCAGGTAATTGTTATTTAAGATAATCTGACGTCCAGCAGAGAAGCTAGGTCAATTGTCAGATCAAATCCCACTTGAATATGTCAACCCCTTGTTGCATACATCTCACTGTGGCAGGACACAGCTACATCTGACTGTTGCACACAGAGGCAGGTTGGCTGCGCTCATTAGCAGCTACGAATCTCTGCTCTCTTTCCTCACCAACAGATCCAGCTGAGCTCCAAGAAGCCTTACCTCCATCCGGGCTATCGTCTGCATGTGGAGGGGATGGTCCTTGAGGAGTTTCCCAAAGGCAACCCGCTTAAGGGCATACTCCCTGCTCAGACTGATCATCCTAGAGAGAATATAGCCAGGGAAAGGAGTTAGACCAGCAACCTTCCTACTTCATTTCTGAACTTTCCCTTCCAGCCATTCCCATTGGAAGAACCCTGCTCAGTTGTAGCATGCCAGCCTAGATCACCCACAAGCCAACTCTCTCCAGCACTGCTGGATCCCAGACCTGTGCCCACAAAGGCATAACATGTCAATCAGTTGCAGTGCTAAGCCTTGCAAAGTCCCCTTGTCCTGATAAGCTACTCCTTCAGCCCCAGGGGAGCCATGCTGCCTTCACCTTCTCATGGAAGCTACTGCACCAATGACATTGTGGATCCGAGTTATGTTCAGCATGCTGGAGATGGAGGCCACTCCACGACCCTCTGCAGCGATCTGAAAGCATCAAGGAACAAAGGCTGATCTAAACCTCCTTTTGCATGGCCTTGGAAGCTAAAGTACATCTGTCTTGGTGAGAGATGCGTCAATAGGCAGATAGATAGAGGCTGCCCACTCTGTCTTTGTCTGTCCTCAGGCACCAGAAAGATGTGCTTGCTTTAAAATATGGCCATCTCATTTTATCCAAGTCCTTGGCATGACCAGACAGGTGTCTTTGGAGACAATATCAGCATGATCAGTTCTGGTCCTGGGCTGCTTGCTCCCACCTGCACACTACACAGAACTGTCCCTCGGCTGGGTCCAACTGGATTAGGGAAATAACCAGCCTAAAATGACTTTTTCTTTTTTTTGTTTTCCCTCCCCCGGGATTACTTTAAATACAGATCAGTTTCCTGAGCTCTTCACAGGTCTGTCCTACACACAGCTCTGTTGGGGCAGGGTTCTGTGGAATGAACAACCAGTCACAGAAGTGGAGGAGAGGAACTTCCTCAATTGCCAAAATCCCCATGGGTTGTCTGCCATGCCAAGCAAGCCCAGCCCCAAGAAGGTGAATCTTACATACTAGCTCTGCTTTAGCTCCATCTAGCCATAGCTCTGCTGTTGCCATCTGGCGTGTACCCAACTTGTCCTTCAGTCTTTGCACTTTGACGTTGTTCAGCTTCCCCTCCTCATCTCGAACCTTCAGGAAGAACAGGGACAGACCTCCAGAACCCTGGGGCGATTAAAAAGTCATGCAAAGAAGATTTTATTATGATGAAAAAAGGAAGTAAAAAAGTACCCCTGCTCCTTCACAGTTTTCCACTATGAAACAGACCTGTTTTACATGTCCTTGAGCATCTGCTATCCTCGCCAGGGTCAATGTCACATCAGAATCAGCAGCTGATGTAAACCATTTAAAGCCATAGAGATGATATACACCATCTGGCTGCTTTCTGGCCACTGTCTCTGTGCCATTAGCTGTGAGAAAGGAGCAAGAGATCTTGGCTTTATAGGAACTTTTGCATCAATCAGTGCTGATTTTCAGCTTAAGCAGAAGCTCTTTTAAAATCACCTCTTGCTATCAAGACGAAATATGGATTAGCTGCTAATCTCTTTCACTGACTCTGGATAAAAGATGCAGTCAGGGTTAAGTACTAGAAAGAAAATGTGCTCTGTTGAGTCTGAGCCTTTCCAGCAATTGTTCCAGGCTAACAGCTGATAATGGCAGCACTTTGTAGGCAAAATGCACAGTGGTTAATAATCCAGCTCCTCCATTTTTTAGGGGCTACCATGGCCAAGAACAACAAAGGGTCCTATGGAATCGAGTCCTGCAATGATGCTCACCCCTCTAGCTTTCATTCCACAGTTGACCCTTTCACTTCTCCCACCAGGAAACCAACTGCTGTTTTATCAGATGTAGCTGACTCCCTTTGCACGCTTCTGTCTCTGCAATGGAGTTCTGAGATTTCCTGGTCTATTCTGCTATTACTATCACTTGCCAACGAACAAAAGTTGAAGGCCAAGAATGTGTCCTCAGTTCCACCCGGGATGGGCCTGAATGTCTCGCTCAAGGGTTAGATCTAGAGCTAGACATCTGTGGGTTATCTGTGCAAGGACAACAGCTCTGTATCTGCATGTGTGTGTGTATTGCATGCATCGGTGGACAGAATGAGTTGGGTCTTTTGTTGGTAAAAGGTAGAGCTATCTAGAAGATTTACATGACTTCTGTTGAGGTATCCTAAATCAGCTACCTGGCTTTGAAAGCTCCCCCCACCTTTCATTTTGTCAGTTCTCGCTAACACAGCCAGCTGCCACTGCAGTTGTTTCCCGCCTAGGAACCCTTACCAACATCAGAGCCTCCCCTGCGCTCTGTCATCCACTGGCCAGAGGTCCAGAACTTCTTGGGGTCACGGGATGTCAGATGGTCAAAAGCATTTTTCAGAGATCCAGGGATACCTAGTGACTGTTTTTGGGGAGGGAAAACAAACCAAGAAGAAGGATCCTAATGCAGTAGATGTATCTTGCACAGACCAAAATTACAACAGTTCCCTTAACTTACAATAGCGTATCCTACAAGCATCCCTGCAAGGCTCAGAATGGACAATATTATTGTATTCAGTGCTGTAAGTAAATGTAAAAGCAAGCCTGGGCACAAAGACTTTGTAACTAAAGGAGAAACTCAGCGGGTGGGAGATGGAGCTGAGTCACAGAGCAAGGAAGGGACATGCCCAGAGCCAGGTGGCAAATCAGCTCTCCTGGAGCCTTGGCCAAGTGTCCTGGGCTCTAACCAGCGCTGCCAGGGCCTGGGCCGTGCCCTGAGAGACCAGCGGAGCTTGTACCTCAATGACTTTGGCTGCTCCATCCGTCATGGCCAGAGGACAGCTGAAACCTCCAGAGGAGTTTGAAAATAAGTACAGTTTGATAGCCTGATGCACACGGCTAGGAATAAAAAAACATTGAAAACAGAGAAGTTTTGCAGCAGTTCAACAGCGGAGGGATAAAACATCCTGACTAGGGAGAGAGCAAAAGGATACAGGCAACACGGGTGAGAATCAGGCCACTCATTTCTGAGAGGGCAGAAACTTTCAACCAGGAAGAAATGGAACAGAAGAGCTTCTCAGTCCCAGAGGGACTGCCAGTGCAGGGGCTGGATGAAAGGCATTGCTTGCCAGCTGGTGCACATTAAGTGCAGTTCATAAGAACAGTAAATCTGGGGCTATCCCTGAAGGCTGGAATACAATGAAATTGCAAGTAAAAGCCCAGACCTGTGGTTGTGTTATGATGAATGCATGCAAAGCTGGAATGGTGCAAGGAAGTGCCAGGCCCCAGAATCATGAAAGTGACATCAAAGAATGTGACTGTCAACTGTAGGCCATTAGGTACGGCTAATCATTGCTGATGTGGAACATTACAGTGGACAGAGACACTGCTGTTCAATACAGAAGTAGGTGTGCCTTTATCCATGCATCATCTGTTACCCATTATACAACAAGGAGTCCAATCCTACCAGATGCTGAATATACCCTGCTAAGAACAACCAGCAAGGGATATTCAGCAAGTCACTTGCCTTCACCAAGTCACTCCCATTTCCCCCCCAGTTACCTCCAGTTGGAGTATCTTCTCTCATAAGCCTCAGCAATTAGCCCCTCTTCTGCTGCAATTTCTTTCATCCTCCTCCAGGCCGGGCAGGTGATAATATGATCCAGCCGCTGCCCCCAGGCATCATACTGCCGAAATACAGGAGGATTCAACTCGCATTCCCATGCTAGAGGTTTGATCTCGGTTAGCAGACGGTTTCCAAATTTTTCCAGGTCCCGACTCACCTCCTCCTGTACCTGCGAAGCAACAAGAGCCCATCAGCACATCCCTGGAAGGCAAGGAGCCTGCAGTCTTATTTGGAAAGGCAAAAGACCGAACACAGTTGTTTTGAGGTGCTAATGATCTGCCACCTGGCCCTTCTGTGGTTCTGTAATGAGCAGGACAGCAGCTTGTCTCTTAGCCTCTGCTGGGACCGCTGTGCTCAGCTGTCACTTTTTTTTTTCAGAGTCCCTTTTCTGAAAAGGCAGCATCTCTGGATTTTACAAAAGACAGAAGAGCTTTTGTATGAGGGCTGAGAATCACACAGATACTCATGAACAGGGGGGTTGACTAGACAATCTCCAGAGGCCCCTTCCAGCCTCAGCAATTCTGTGATTTACTGCTGGATACAAATTCTGGGGGGAAAAGCTGCCAAAAATGGAAAGCCCTCGTCTACATAGGAAAACTTCCACTGGGCCCAGTAGTTACCTGCTTATTAGATTAGAAAAGGAGGGATGGCTCAACCATTTGAGTTTCAGCCTGGCTGCTGGGGTGTCTAGATTCAAGTTTCCACTCTGCAGCCAGCTTCCTGAATGTCTCTAGATAAGAACTCATTTGCCTTTGTTTTAGCCAGGGTTGGCTGACTGGGACAGAGCAGTCTGTCCATAGCTAATGGAGAGAACGGGGCACCTGCAGAGAGTGATTCATTCTGACTTAAATCCCTGCTTTAGGGTGAGAGGAACTGCCCTCTACAGGTACCTGCTCCTCTTCACTGACTGTGGCCAGAGCCTAGAGAACTTGCCTGGACTTAAATAACCTGACTGACTGATGATTAAAATTAGGTCAGATGAATCCAACCTCTAGCATTGTTGGACCTTGTAAATACATTCAAGACTGTAATGAGGGTCACAGAAGTACCTGATCTAGATTAGCTTTCATCAGAGGAATACCTTTTGCTGTTCTCTATCCACACAAGAAAAGATCATTTCCTCCTAAGTATAACAACTGTGGAGGTGAACGTCCTAGTTGCTATACCCAAATAGCACAAATATAAAACACATTAATTTGCTGTTGATGAAATACAAATGCTGCTTTTTCCTTTCTCTGCTTCCCCCTGTATTGACTTTTCATTAAATTACATCCTGTATGATTGATTCCTTCATCACTCTGCCTCTCAAACTGTGAGGATCCAACACATATTGTCTGGTTAGTACTTCAGAAGTCTCAAACCTCAGGCCAACCAGTCTCCTTTCAGGTGAACAGTGAAATACTCAGCCCTAGAAAACACAACACAACCAAAAACATGCATGAGCTCCCTGTCAAACTGGTACAGCTCATACTGCACTCCTGTTGTTGCTCTAGCTGCAAATCAACTGGGATGCATATGCCTCCAATGCTTATCATATCCTGACTAAAATCTAAAGGCTGTTTTAGAGGCACAATCTAAGAGTCCAAGGTACACGGATTTCACTAATCCCTGAAGTACAAGAACCTTTGTACTGTTTAGCTGGTAGTTTTTGCTGGGTAGAAGAACATGAGTTTACCAAAGAGGTCTCCAAATGGTGCCAGGCTCCTAACTAGACAGTGCACGGAAACCATCAGCACACAACAGGGGATTCAAGCTACAACAGTCCCTTCACTCCCATACACATAGTGTCTAAGAAGACATTCTGCCTATCTGTGAGTTCCTGCCCTGATCGCACTTAGCCTTTTAATGCAGTGTGTTGCCCAGGTTAATGTGTTTATTTCCAAGGTCAGAGGACAAAATCAGAGCTCCTATATTTGGGACCGCTGAATGAAACACCCAGCAGCCCGGGCACTCCAGACAATGTGCAACAGGATCCTGAAGGGTCATCCGCAAACCATTAGGGTCAGGGCACAAGCCATTTACTAGCAGCATTTTCTGGGTGGTCTTGTTCACCCTAATGAGTGCTTTGATGTCCCAGGGATGAGTATATTGAAAATACATCAAGAGTGTAAACAGATGATCCCTTATATTAAAGAACATATTTATTAAGGGATCAAAGACCAACAGACAACTGTGCCCAGAAAGAGCAGACACTTTCTTCTATGTAATCTGGAGAACACCTTCAAAAAAATAGATCTTTTGCTCCATTCCAGGAAAATATTTTTGTTCACCACTGGACACAGGCAAACAGTACGATAGGAATCAGCCTCCAGTGAGGCGTCTGCTTCAGCGGGACACACAAAGCTTCACCTGTCGTTGAACGGGGGCGTTCGCATGGACCTCTCAGACTGCAGACAAGCCTGTGCTGCATGAGGCAGGAAGCAGAAACAAGGCTCTCCCTTTCAACGACGAGGCAACACCGCCCCGCTGGGACCAAACACAGAACTGTAAGGAAGATTTCGCTGATCTTCTGGTAGATTTTACAGCTTGTCTCTATGGGGAAGGAGTGGAGAGCAGCTCTCAGACCTGATGACAGACATCAGTGATCCTTTCATTTTTCAAGAGATTTGAATCACACTTCTTCCAAAGGTGCGGATTAGGGGGAAGATCTTCCTGGTTGCCCAAACGCATCCTCCTTTTTCCCATCTTCTGGCAAGAAGGCCACAGCAATGCTTAGGGAGGCCTCATGCCTGTCTTTAGTGATGGCTGTGAAAAATGCAAGCTCCCAAAGCTGCCATCACACTATTACTGCCACAAGACTGCAAGGCCTCACGCACCCAGAGACCAAGCAGTGGCAGGAAGATCATCACTCAGAGCCACGTTCTGCCTCCTTTACTCGCCCGGTGGCTTTACAGGTCACTGTATTGCTTCTGATGAAATAAATCACAGGGAGAGGTGAAACTCAGCTCTGGGAGATCTGGTCCTTGAAAAGCAAAAATTTATTGCAGTCCTTGGGGTGACTTCAACTACTCGATACAGCAGAGGACAGCAGGAAAAAGGAGCCCCCAACTGAACCTCACAGAAGGTGACTATGACTGATGTTGAGAACAAGCAAACGCCAAAATGCTCTTGAGTCTTAAGCTGAAAATGCCTCATTCTTTCTGAAAGAAACTTCCTTCAGAGCCCTTTTTCCCAGGGGGACGGAAGCGGAAGACCATAGCAGAGTTTAAAAGCATCCCCGCTTTAAAGTCCTTTCTCTGGAATTTCTTACTGTGGGTGACCAGATAACATATGCACTGACAATCCCCAAACAACACTCCTGTTGCAACACCCAAACCAGTCCCATGAGTCCACCAAGCCCTTTCTAATTCTGTTTAGGCCCTGGCAGGAGTTTTCACCTGGGCACGGATTCAAATAAATCAAATTTTAAAGAATGCTGATAATTTCTCCCCAGTGTAACGCTGAAAGAATAAAGGAGTTCAGAGATATGTTCTATTCATAGTCTTAAAAGGTGATCCCCAATGGAGCTTCACTAGCCAAGACTTTACTGTGCACACACACACAAACACAAACATACACGCCAGACCTTGGGAGGAAGGTGTGTTTTCAAGTAACTCCGAAGCAAAGCATCTTCCAAATACTGGTTCCCAACCTCGGGCTGCTCTTGAAAGAGGGTCTCAGTTTCTCTCGTTGCAAAGGGCATTTCCAGGCCTCCTGACACTTGCTTGTCCTGCACGGCAGCCTGTTGCCCCTGCCTCGCAGATGTGCTGAGCCCTTCACAGCTCCAGGTCTGGCACCTCTCCCAGACGGGAGGCAGAAAGCGACCCAACTGCCACGGCTTGCGAGCGGCGCTGGGCCTCCACTGGAAGAAGTGGCAGGCAAACATGATTCTGCAAAGAATTTCAGGGGGTTACGCTGGCTGCTTTCACCCTCAGACCGGCACCAATCCCCTTTTGTTTTACTGTTGTTATTCTTGAAAATCATTTATGTCTTTTCTCCTCCCTGTGGGAGGAGTTTGGAAGCAGCTGTTGGCAGCGAACTAGGGAAAAGGTCTTTGGCAAGAGATCAGAAACAGGCCTGGAAAAACACGCGTAGCAGGAACACGCTGCATCTTCCTGCTAGCCAGGCAAGTCCTGGAAGCCAGCCAGGCTTTCTGACTTTTCCAGAGCTGGGGTACCACGTCGGGGTGTACCCTCCGGGATCCCCACGGAATTGCTCGTGATGATGAATTTGCCAATTAATAAACCAGCAGGGATGAGAAAAATACATTTCCCCATCTGAACGAGGGCAAAATGCCTGGAAATGGGAAGACATGGTTTTGCTAGGATATTCTGTAATCTGCCTCACCAAAACCCTGCACCTAGCGCCGGGCGACACGCTGATGGTGAAAGCAGGTGCGATGTCCGCGTGCTGCGCGGCC
>NW_020450688.1:250326-327283 GCF_003343035.1 Apteryx rowi
GTCCTCGCTCCGCGGCTCGGGGACCCGCGCGGGCGGCGGGAGGCGGCCGGCCCCGGGGTGCCGGTGGGTGAGGGCAGGGACGGGCCAGGGCTGGGGCCTCGCTGGGGCTGAACGTCAACTTTAAAAGAAAAAGCCTTTAACTTCGCAGTCGRGACGGTGTCAGCTTTCGTCGGAGCCCGCGGCAGCCCGTGAAGCCCGCGGAGGTTATTTGCGAGCGGGGCTGCGCGGCGAGGCGGCGGCGGCAGCGGGGCCGGGGCCGCTCCCGCTCCGCTCCGCTCCGCACCGCTCCGCTCCGTTAGCGGCGCCCCGGCGTCAGCCCCAGCGCGGGGGCGCCCGCGCCTCCTCCCTCGCCGTCCACGAGCAGCGACGCGTTTGGCAAAGGTGAGATGGCGCTTCCGAAGCCTTTAAAGAAACCGTGTACAGGAAACAGTCAGCTCAGCTCAGCCTGGATAACGTTTTCCTTGGATATTAAACCAATTTTAAATGTAGCGTGTGTGGAAAGCATATTTTCATAGCTTTCTGGCCCTTCAAATTGTCTAATAACCTCATTTTAGAATAATGTCTTTCTTTTACTTGCATTCCAGCCCCGTCCAAAGAGTGCATAGCCAATCATGAGTAAAAAAAAAAAAAAACTTCCTAAAATATTTAACATATAAATATTAAAAATCTAGTACTGCACATTTGTTTAAATATGCTTTTATAGCTATAATGTATCCTCATTACTAAATGAAGTACTAAATTTAGCGTAGAAGCTGTCAACATGTTCCAATCAACATGTTTTAATGACTGCCAACAAATGGAAATGAGATTTTCATGGGAAAAAAAAGCTAAAAGCATACAAATACAAAACAAGGTTAAATTGACTGTTCCGATAAGCGTTCTCTGTTCGGTGCATGAGATCATTATTTAAATCAATCCACCACGTTTATTTTATGCTTTTAATTGTTGATAGAAATATTGACTAGCTTTGGACAAGGAGGCGCTCCTTTGGGGACCTGTTTGTGATGTTTCTATTCATTAACGCCTCCCCATTAGCAACTACATGTTGAGATCTGTCGTTGAGCCATTTTTCAAAGCAGTTAATGTGTGCCTTGCTAATTCCATCTAATGGAAGTTTTTAATCAAGATGTCAGACTAAATCAAGCACCTTGCCAAAGTGCAAAAAAAGGTAATGTCCACATCATTGCCTTTATCAATCAGGTTTCTAATCTTGGGAAGAAATTTTCCTCTTTAATCCAGGTTTGTTTAACAAGGCCTGCTTTCATTAAAACAATATGGGCTTCTCACTTTTTCTTTCAAGGTGTCTCAGTAGAATCATTCCTTTATTCTGGCCAAGATTGATGTTAGTGTATATCCTGCTTACCCTTGCTAAAATACTGGCTCCCGTTGGCAGACTTCCAGTTCTTTCTCATTCCCCCTTCACGCTTTCTAGTAGTTGTAGGAGGTAGCATTTGTGGTTTGGAATATGAAAAATGCATTCTAAAGTGGCACCAGTTGACACCAAGTTCAGATGTGGCCCTGAATTTCAAACACTACTGATCATTTACCCGTGAATAGATTTTTATCGCCCTGCAGACCTTCAGACAGTACCACAGAGTATCCTTGCTTTACTTTGGTTTAGCTTTTCCTGCCTGACAACTGGCTTTTAGACCTGAATAGGACTGAAGAGTCTGGTTCTTACTTTAAGGGAGATGAGAAATTTCAATGACTGTGTGTTTTCCAGGTGTCTCACGTCTGTTTTTCTGCAGGTTTTAACTGCAAGTGGAAGGCAACTCTTCGATATATGATGGCCACTCACCAGCTTTTACAGACTAGGCAAAAGAATAAATCCTCCAAGGTAAAGAGCCTGAAATGCGATGGTGCTGACTATCATAGTGCTCAGTGCTGGGGCCTGACGTGTCTGTGCCCTGTGGGCTGAGAACACTTTCTGTTGGCTGTGCTGCCCTTAGCTGGATGAAAAAGCAGGTATTTCCAGCTTAATGAATCCGGGAAGATACGGCATGTGACATGTGGCTTTGACGTGTATTTGAAAAAATAAATGAGGTCTCGTTAGGTGTGCACAGAGCCTTATGAGCAGGAACAAAAACAATGAATTGCTAAAGAAACTAAATTTAATATGCTTTCCACTGAGATTTTTCCTGTTAAAATCACACAGTGTTTAGTACTTAGAGTAACCACAGTCTTCAACATGGTTAATTGTTTCAGGTTGTAGCAGGTACTGTGTACAATTCTGTGTTAAAATCACTGTGGAAACTAAGTCTGTGTATGGTGTCAGCAGGCCAAGTCTGCTGTCAGATGTCAAAGCTGTTGAGGTTTGCAGCTTCTGTCTAGCACAGTGCTTTTTCTTCTTACCACCAATTCTCAGAAGCATTTTTTTGTCTGTGCCAGTGACACTGTTGCGGTAGTTCTTTCGTACCTGTAACACCATGCTAATAGCTCTAGGCAAAGCTGTGGCAGGCAACAGGCTTTGGCATAACGGTGAACACTGCCCCAGTTGTGGCCCTTGCTTGACTCCAATTAACTTTGTAGAGCTAAGCTGGCAGAAAACTATATACTTTTTTTTGTATGGGTGGTTTTCCAACAGGTGCCTGTATTAGTGCAGTGGAGGGGGTGGGAACGTACTGCTGTGACAGTGGGCGAGGGAGGGACCAAAGCAGCCTGGATCTGAGTAAATCTTGTGAGATCCTTTGATAACTAACCTTAAAATATTTAATCCCACCCATGTTAGACGTGAATCCTCTCTGTATATTATATGAAGACCAGGGAAATGTTAAAATTACTTCTTTAAGTTATTCTTTCTTTCTACCTGATGAGAGTCATTGCTAAGTATGATCCCTGTACTGAACTAACACCAGTACTATTTTTGACTTTGCCCTTTTTTTTCCAGGAATCAGTGTTGTTCCCCAACAAAATTACTACTGAGCAGCAGTCTGTGGTGCTGGTGAAAAGACTTCTGGCTATCTCTGTATCCTGTATAACATACCTGAGAGGGTTGTTCCCAGAGAGTTCATATGGAACTCGCTATTTAGATGGTAATATTTTCAGTTTTTGCTGAATTCTTGTTCCCACTTGCTATTTTTTAGCAACACCTTGCTTTACAGATTAGCTGCCAGATGCTCACATATGTATAATTCAGTTTATTGTAGGAAGACTGCTAACGGGTCTTCTCCAACTCTTGAAGTGGACAATGCTTCCGCATCAGAGAGAAAGCATGGGAGACAACCTGAAGCTATTGGCAACTCATGGCTTTTCTGTTAGTGTTTCTAGTGGTTTATAATCATTTCTCTGTTGCCAATCCTATGCATCAGGCCCCAGAGTCAGTAGACTGAGTTAAAAATCAGTAGTTTTAAAAAATATATTTTTGATTGCTATGTTTTATTTTCCTTTGAATTTTTGAGCCGTCATTTTTCACATTTTCAGCTTTCTTTGAGAGACCAAGAGCAGATTTTTTAAATCTTTTTTTCCTTGAAAACTGAGTATCTTGCTTGAGAGTCAATGCTTTAAGAAAAAAAGAAAGTTATTCTAAGATTAAGATTCTGTTGTCATAGGATCACAAGAATTAATGACGCTTTCTGCATCTTTATGTTCATTTGAGATGCATTAGTGGGGTGTGAAGTGTCTCCATGCATTCCAATCCGTTTCCATGTTTTTGCTGAGGCAGTTAGTTATCCCGAAACCTGGTCACATATACATTGTGAGCTTATTTGAGATATCCTGTGCTCTCAGCTTGGCTTTTGATCACCTAAGCTGAAAGGCCATTAGTCTTTCTAATCACATTTCAGGTCTTTCAAGTGCCTTTTTGAGCAAGAACGTTAACATCTGGCCTGTTCAGGCCTTTGAGCGCTCGTTGCTTGGATCCTAAGGTGTCATTAAATCATCTCTTCGTTTGGAAGCTGTATCAGTTGCAGGAGGGGTTTTCCACTTGCAGTTCTGAATATCTGAAAATAGAAGGAATCCAATGGAAAAACTTACAGAAATTGTTTATTCTAAGTACAGTCTTTACCTCATATGGATGTTGGTGAAGACTGAATGCAGAAGTGAGAGGTGTTGTTAGGAAACGCCAGAATGAATGGGAATGGAGAAGGGAGGGGGAGAAAAGAACGGAAGTTGCTGGCATTTTGAAATTAAGCCATAACTCTAGCACTTTCTCTGGGAGAGCCCAGAGCAACTGAGGAAAATCTTTGACATTTTCAAATGCAGCAATAAGCCTGTGTCAGCCCACCTGGGACCCAGTGGAAAACCACCATTTCCGCTCAGGAAGAACTTCCAGATAAAGCATTTTATCCAAAAAAGGGAGGATGACTGGCTTAGTTTCAGTGTTTGCCCAATAACTGTGATAAGGATTTTAAGTATGTGCTAAATTTGGTTTTGCAGACCTCTGTCTAAAAATTCTCCGAGAAGATAAAAGCTGTCTGGGATCATTGCAGATAGTCAAGTGGTAAGTGAGTAACAGTGAAACTAAGACAAGATTGTGCTGAATAGCAAGACATCTACCCCTCACATTCTTCTTCCTTAATTTGAAAACATTGTGCCCAGTAGTGCAATTGGATATGCCAGTGCAACTCCCACTGCTGCAATGTGGATGCTTGGCCCTGTACGTGAGCAAGACATATTTAGCTGACAAAGATCATGTGAGTTCAAGGTCTGTTAAGCGTTAACTTTAGTGAGGTCATGGTCAGGCCCCAGCGCACACACAAGCAGTGTAGGTAGGGAGAGAGTAAATAAAATCTTGAGATTGGTTCTGTTTTTGTTTAGTATTTTCTATTTTTTTGTGTGTGTGATTCTTGTAACATGTTTTTTATTATGTACAGTATTTTATCTCCCTGGAAATTGTGTACCTAAGGATATCACAGCTTTCTTGTGTGATAATTAAAATGTATTTCAGAAAGTTAGCATATTCCCAACAAGAAGCGTAGACAGCGGTTTTCTAAAGTAGATAGCGCTTATATTGCTTTGTTACTGTCTGACATTGCTGTGCCCGGGAAACACCCAGGTGCAAATCCATTGACTCTAAGAGTAAATATCTGACCATTTCTACCTCATGTAATATTTACTACCATGAGAAGGCCCACAGCTGTGAAAAATGCATCAGATAAATATTTGCAAGGCCAGACACATAAGGCTGTTCAGACTGAAGTTTCTGTCAAGCTCTCTACGTAGTCAATGGGAAGAGCGATTGGAGAGCTGAAAGAGAGCACTGAGCAGAGAGCCACTTAGAGCCAACTGGCTGGCCTTGGATCCTTTTTGGGATTTAAGTGGGCTCTAGGCTGACGGGATATGGTCTTAGGTGTATAAACAATGCACAAATGCAGAAGGGAAAATAGTGACTTCTTGATGATTGACCTGGAAAGGACTATACAAGCCCAAGATGTTACTAGCTTTGTAGTCTCAATTCCAGAAAATGTGCACTTTAAACTCTACCTGATGGGTTTGTGTTTACAGATCAGGAGATAAATATTGCTGGTTAATATTAACATGCTTTTTCCTGGCAGGATTCAAGGTTGTTTTGATGCTTTGGAGAAGAAGTATGTAAGTTTGTTTCATGTTTTTTAATGGAGTTTCTGATTTCTTATAAAATACAGACAAAATTATATTTCCATTCCTGCTTTGTATTTTGCAGTAATCTTGCGTGCACACGAAACACATTTACAACTGTGGTTTAGGGGAAAGAGCCTGCCCTGAGCTCATACATATGAGATTTGGGTTCATATTCCCTGAGCCCAAATCTTGGCTGCTGTTGTTCTCTAGACTTGCCTACACAGTGAATGAACTGATTTGCAGCCTGAAAGGGATTCCCCTTAGTTGTGTTCTGCGTTTGCATTCTTTAATGTCTGGATAGAGGCACTGCCAGTTGGAGCACATATCTTGATCTCCATGCCTTTTTCCTTGAGATGGGTTCTTTCATGCTTCTGATTTCCTTCATCTCCTTTCCCTTAGTCATTGCCCTTCTTTTCATTTTCTCATCCTCTTTAACCCTCTTAGCTTTCCCTCCTGAGTTCAGATTTTATTCTTTTTCTGCATTTCATCAAATGATGTATGTAGCCAGTTTCAGGACAGAATCAGTAAGCAATCATATTCCTTGCTGATTCTCACACAAAAACTGCTCTGTAGAGGAAAAAGTACTGATTGTTGTCTTCTCTGTCAGCACTGTTCATCAAACCGACTCTCATCTAGATCAGATGAAGTGTTGTTAGTTTCAGCACTGCTGATCAGATGGGCTCTTACACATCAGTACGACTGTCACTCTAGATGAGATAATTTGAAATGTTGTGAACTCAGGTTATTGCTCGCTGGCAGTTCTAGGAGGGATTTAGTCTTCCGCTATTTCTGAGAGACATAAATCAATTGTTATTTGACAATGGCTAAGGAAAAAACGAGATATTTAGTGGAGGTTATTCTGTGATTGTTTTCAAGAGTAGTCCCAAGTATAGTTTCTTGCTAGAGTGTAAATTACATACTTTTGCTGAGTTTCATACCTGAGAGCCAAAATTGAACACCCATAGGTAATTGAGAGGGAATGGGGAGGATGCAGGGAAGTGAGATTCATCATAATGAGATTTGTGCTACCAGAAGGGCTCTTACATTAGTCTTCAATAAGGATAGGTGCTGTTGTAAAATAGTTTTAAATTGGCCTCTGGAGATTGTTAGAAATAGTCACAAGAGGTAAGTGTGAGCATGCAGCTGTTTTATATTTTCTTACAAAACTGCATGTAAAGCTGAGCAAACTGGCCACTAGGTGTTGCTGATGCAGTTCTATAAAGGATCTGTATAAAGATGTTTTTTGACTCGTGGTTTGTTGAATGTATCTATTCCTTCACTGTATGTAGACAGATTTTGATATGTCTTTTTTTTCCCCTTGCCACTGAGGTTAATTTTGACTTTGTGTTTTGTTTCTTCTTTCTCCTTAGTTACATATTGCTGTCCTAGCAGTAAGTAAATGAATACAAGGCTTTTTTGTACCTCCACAGTGCTTGAAAGAGATAATGGAGCCAAGGTTGTGTCATCCAATTTGTGTCTTTTTTAAAGAGAAGTCAAAATGTGTGTGTTTTTTTAATGGAGCAGTGACCTTTCTTAAATATGGTAAATATGAACTTCCTAGGCTGTGTGAGAACATTTTCTGAGTATGTTAGACTTCTGACTCTGAGGTCTTGTAGCATTCTTAACCTCTTAGAAGCACTCTCATGTGCTTCACATCATTGCTTCCTGCAGACTCTTGCCTCCATCCTTGGAAGAAGGAAGCTATGTGTCCTCTCTATTTCCCTCTCCATAAAAGTCCTCTGTATTAATCTGCTTGCTGGCATCATTGAGGAAGTTCTGTAGCAAATTCTTCAGCCCTCAGGTTTTGGGCAAGTTGTTCCTGGGGTCTTTGATATTGAAGAAGCCACACATTAGCAACTGCATTGTCAGTCTTTTGCCCTGGTGCTTCGTAAAGCACCGATAGGTATTCTGTGTATGGGAGCCATAATCTGGGTAGTTAAATCTCAGGCATGAAGAGCTGCCTGTGAGGATTGGGATGGGAATTCACCTCATTCCTTCACAATTGCACAGGTGAGTGTCTTCTACCTTTCTTTGAAGTGGTAAGTATTGACTGCTGATAGAGGAAGGCTATTTCTCAGCCATTCCTTTTTCTGATGGCATGTAACAGATAGTACAATCTCTGTTGTAAGATGAAAATAGCATTGTTTAATCACTTCTTCTCACTGGTTCATGTTAACCAAGGAGAGAATGCACTCACTGTGCTTTCTTGTAACAGATTTACACCAATCCCAAGGAACCGGAGGTAAGAAAGAGTTTTAATTAATCTTTGAGGCAACAGAAGGCATGGGTGAGTAGATTTGTATTCAGAATAGACTTGTAGGCTTACATTCTACCCTGACATAGCTGCTTGGTGACCCTGTTTCTCTTCTTCTGCTTTCACTCATGAATGGCAATTCAGGGAGCTGGCCTGTGATCAAACACTCCTACTGGGCACTAGGCTGTGGGCCCATCTTGGGCCTCAGACAGGGATGTTAACAGGCAGCTAATGGGCATGTTCAAGATTTTGTTTCTTTTCTGAAGAGAAGAAATGGAAAGTTCAAAATCATTCTTTTATGAACCATCTTTTTAACAGCACTGTTAAGTGGAGCTTGCTTTTGGTGCAGGGAGGTTTAGGACAGAATTTATGAAGCACTTCAGGACTGGGGTGTATATGTCGCATAGTGCATGTGCTTAGCCTTTCAGCATCCTTCTCCACTGTGTTTCTGTCTCTACTATTTTGTCTACATCTAGCCTGTGGAAGACAGTCTAGCTAGTGCAATATATAAGCGGAGGTTCTGCATCCATTCTGTCTTCACAGAGCAGATACAGAGAACAGCTGCAGAATCTTTGCTTACCTAATTATGATTCTACTGCTTCCTACTTCAGCATCTGGGGAAAGAGCAAAAGAATTTAGCTCATAAATATGGCTACTGAGGCTGGGATTTGCAAAGGAGACTTGGAGAAGTAAGAGCTCAGCTCCTACTAATTGACCTCATTGGCTCTGAAAAAAGTGAATTATAGGCATGGAATTGGACTGTGTTCTATCCTTTCTCTTGTGTTGAATTAGTCTTCCTAATTACTTTCTTCTCTAAAGTCATAGCAAATCCTTTCCCTTTAAATGGAAAATCATTTAGAATTTTCTTTCTCTCCCGGAAAACTCTGAGATTTCTGTGAAATTTAGAAACTTACAATATTTTGACTATGAAATATTGTATTTGCTAGTAAGAACTGTCCTTCAGGCCCTTGTCTCTGTACAGGACTCCAGGCCAGGCTTCCCTGTAGCGCTGCACCACCCATGAAGCCTTACGTTTTTCCTTTTAGTAAGGGAGGACATGTTCATCGTGATCATTAGCTGGCCCCAGTGCCTCATTAGAAGTTTAGGTAAGGGAGTGAAGCCCACAGAGGAAGTGGAAGGAGGAAGCAGGAAGTTTGTAATTTTTTCATGATTCTTTCAGTGCTAGGTAAGTTGTATTTGTTAAGGAAATTTGCCAAAAGCTGTGCAAGCAATAATTGAGTTAAAACTTTAGTCATGTGCTATGATCTGCGAAAGCTGAGAAAGGATAGATGCTCCTAAGTTCAATACACATCCTTTACACTTGTTAATGAAAGAGACCTGCTTCTTTTTTTTCTGTTCTTCTTGTGAAATCTCTAGACAGTGACTGAACTGTATCAGTTCAAATTCAAGTACAAAAAGGACGGGCCCCAGATGGACATCATCAGGTAATGGTCAGGATTTATTTTTCAGATTTGCACTGTGAAAACTATGTTTTATTGAAACTTGAATTTATGATTATAGCACGTAGCTGTCTGAGTCACTAAGCAGCTTTAAATATCATCAGACTTGAGGACATTCACTCTACAGGATATGAACTCCTGAGCTGATGAATAGAAATGCCATTACATAGCACAGTAAGAAATTTACAGTAGATCAGAACTGAATTAAGGACAATTTATAGAAATTGTGCCTAATCAGTGTAGTGATGCAGAAACTGGCACAGTTGAGTTTGCTGCTGTCTCAACTAATAGTTAATGTTCTTTGAGTTTGTTAAGAGAGCCTTGTGCTTTCAAAAGAAGCTTTTCCATGTTTGACCACTTTTGCCAAAATCTCACACCCAGGAATTTTTTCCTTGAGCGTTTGCATACCCATATTCTGCTGTACTGGTCTTGTGTGGGTGAGCTGGGAGATCTTCAGCCAGCCATGTCTGAATTGAAGCTGCAAACGGTGTGGCCAGAAGCTGCAGCTCTTTGCATCTTTCTGGCTCTCTATACCTTTTATATACTTTAAAGCTCTGTTTAGTAAGCCTCAATCCTGTGTAGTTTAAAATAAATATTACCAATGGCCATTGGGTATAACCAAAGCAAAGAAAAACAATTAGCCAGTTTTTAGTTTGCTTCTGCACTTGTCATTGGTGAAAGATGGATCTTTGGGCCTGAGAACCTGTCTGTACAGCACAGAGAGCTCTGCTGCCTTTAGTGCTCATCAGGAAACTACTTCTCTGTAACACTCCTCTGTAGTGTGCCATTTGCTGCTCTTTCTCTGAACACATCCAAATAGTTCATTGTACCCATCAAAATGATTTTCTTTTTGGAAAATACGTGTGGATTGTATCTGAGTCTGGGGTGTCCTGTTGACCGTACTCTCTATTACAGCTTTGAAGCTGCTTTCAAGTGTCCTTACTACACTGAGGGAAAGAGAAGAGCTTTGGGATCTGAAAGATAATATATGACTCTTGAATATTTTGATTTTTTTGATCCACCTTATTCAGATCAGTCATTTGCTCCTAGAAATAACAACAGTCTCCAAAAGGAACTCAGCATCCCTTGATGTCCCTAGTACCAACCAAGAATGGGCTCTGCCATCTTAGCTGGGGCTCTGTTTGGTTTCCTCAGTGACTGACACTGCTGCTGCAGGATCATGCATGTACCTGCAGTCATTAGTGAACTGACATTCTGGCATTGGTACTGCTGATCAGAGGATTGTGTCATCACTGGCATCAGCGCCTTCATTTGATAAAACTGCTTTTATATACCTGCAAGGCTTATTGCCACATGAAAACTTGGAGTTAATCATTCCACTTTTTTGTGTTTTGTTTGTCTACATCCTCATGTCTGCATGGTAAAGGGAAATCTTCTCCTGGAAGATTTCTGCTTTATAGATTGATTATTTTATTTTATTTTATTTTTTTTGAGGAGTTCCTCACCATAGATCCCAGTCCTTCGGAGAGGGAAGTGTCATCTCTTTTTCTGCATATACTGTTTCTCCTACCATCCCCATCCCACTGCTCCCAAGACTTGCAAAGATGATGTATCAAAAAAAATTTCTAGTTTCTTCTCATTACTCTGACCTAGTTGTTAACCAGCATCGGTCCTCTCACTTGATGTACCAGCAGTTCTCCTCCATTTCTGAACATACAGAATTTCATTTAATAGCACAGTGGGTTCAGCAAAGAGTTTTGCTGTTGGCAGTATGGAGTCTACCAAACTATAACCTATTACTCTGTGAACACAAGCTGTTCAGCAGCCACTCAGTTTTCATGATGAGCCTAAAAGCTTCAGCTAGAAGAGCAAATCAATCTTAATGAAGTTGTTCCTTCAGTGACTTAGTCATATTCAGCCCTAGGATTCTGTTTCTGCTGTCTTAGGTTGCTTATTGGGAGAATCACTTGGGATGACTGTGTTAGAGTCCATCCAGCCTGTATATTGTATCATCCACCTGCCAGTGGCTTTTCAAAGACATTTTTGTGATGGAGGAGCTACATTTTTAAGGCCTCTTTTCATTGAAAGTCGATGAAGTTCAGGCTCTTTAGTCACTTAGTGATTCATCTAGTCCAGCTTCTACTGTTGAAAGTTAGCTGTATGGTCTAAGCTGCTCATCTCATTTCCCTCAGTAGTCAAGAGAAACAAACTCCTCCAGAGGGCGATTCATCCCACCTCTGTTGTACGTTTATCTCAGTCTAGACTGCTTGCTTAGACTAGCCAGCTGACATTTGGATGGGTGAAGGAGGTGAGAGGAATGCCCCTTAGTCACTTTTGAAAAATGTGCTTCTGAACCAGTTTTTCTTATATGGAATTGAAGTGAGAACATGCAATTCACTTCCTTTAAAACTGCAAAATGGACTTGAAAACAGCCACTGTGATGAATTGGCTTTATATGGGCTTTTCACCCCATTCCTCTCATTCCTCAAATTGTTTAGGTGAAAAGCACTTGTTTTATGGTCCTTTTGATCCAATTTAATCATGTTTAAACAAGTGAGTCATGACGCTTGTATAATGGGGTACATTGCCGCAGCTACAATGTCTGTTCAAATGTAAATACCATGCCTCTTAGTTTAGAGCTGTTGTTTTGCTGATGCCACCCCATCACTGGAGTCTGTTTCACTTCCCTGTTTATCTAGAAGTTGCATAAAGGCATTGTACCTTTTTTTGCTTTTTTTGGTTTCAGACAATTCAGTGGGTGCTCTATATTTGTAATTAGGTCTTGAATATTCATGACTGGGGAAAACAGTTCTGTTAGTCTTTTTTTCGAACAACTATGTTATTCTTTTCTAGCAACAAAATGAACTTTGTGAATGGGGTGTGCAGTGAGGAGGTTAAAAAAGCCAGCAGTCTGCTGATCCGTAAACTGTACCTGTTAATGCAAAACCTCGGGCCGCTTCCCAATGACATTACCCTGACCATGAAACTCCTCTATTACAATGATGGTAGGTGGAGAACAGAGTATGCTGTGGGGAAAACTTTGCCTTCCATCGGTCCCTATGATAAATCCAAGCCCCTGTAAAAATAAATAAAACATAGAAAGGTGAAATGGTAGAATGTATTAGCTGATGCAGTGAGAAATGGTGTGAAATATAGTATTGCCTTCTGACAAACTGGGGCGGCAGATGCTTTTTAAGAAAGGGTTCAACATCTGTGTAAGTACAGGCATGCAGTGTGAAAAGGAGATACCCTCTTTCATTGTAGTTTGAGGAACAGGCATACTGTGTTAGATGGGTTTTACTCCAGCAAGTTGAGAACATTAATGCTATCTTAACATCCTAACTTCATTAATTCCTTGAGGCTCTTGACCACATGTGCTCAGTTCTTTTTTTCAATCTAAACAGGGGTCATTATGAGATATGATTTGACTTCTTGCTTAACAGTCTGTAGTCTAGAATTTCCAGCCTTTCCTTAAGAGATACTGGAGTCTTTGACCTTGAGACTCTCTGGAACCCTTGAGCTTTTGAACACTAGACAGGCAGCTCTTTACAAGATCAGTAAACTGTAGCACATTTCCAAATAACAGCCCCACAAAGACATGGAGCATTCTCCATCTGTTTTAGTAAAAATTTCCTTTGCATTCTCCCTCTTCCTCCCCCAAAACCAGAATATTTTTAGTATCTGGCCTCATTACTTGAGCTAGGTATAAACTTGTCCTTTATGGAGATTAAAGAGACATGGAACTTGTTTTCTCTGGCAACAGTGGGTTCTTCTTCCCTGTGTAGTAACTCCTGATGATTACCAGCCCCCTGGCTTTAAGGAAGATGGCTGCCCTGGTAATCTGCTCTTTGATGGTGATCCTGTCAACCTGAAAGTGGGGTCAGTCTCCACTGGATTCCACATCATGAAAGTGAGAGTAACAACTGAAAACAAAAGAATGGGGACAGTTGAAAGCAGGCTGATCCAGAAGAATGGCCCTACTGAGATCTCCCATCAAGGGGTAGACTGTGATGAAGAGGAAGAGGAGGGGAGTCCCAAGGTATAGAGATAGCTCCATTCAGTTCTTACTGGAGCAATAGAGTTTATCTATTGAATAGATAGATATCTATTGAATTTATCTATTGAATTATCATATTGAATGCTGAGGCTGGAAATCCGTAAACATAAAATGAATTTCATCCCAGCATTTCCACTGACTTACTGAGTCAAGTATGTTCTCCCCAGAAGGGGGCAGCGATTGTACAGAGAGAGACACAACGTACATGCACGCTTATACACGGACATGCACAAAATGGAGACAATTGCAAGGGATGTTGTATTTCCACTTGGCGTTTCTCTGGGCTAAGCGGCATTCCGCTGTGTATTTAGGTGGGATTCCTTCCACTTACCTTTAGCCATCTAAACATCATGTCTAAACAATTCTCTAGCCCCCCTCTGTGCTTAGTAGAGGAGGCATCTCTAGCATGCAGTTAAGATCATTTCTTTAGACATCAAGTTAGGCTTGAATGAATTTTCCCCTGGTGGTGTCTTACTTCAAAATGATAGAGAGGGAGCTTGGACCAGTAGCTCAGACCTGAAAATTATATTTTAGGTGGTCAGTGCCAGGGAACAAACCACAGCATAACTGACTCCTCAAGATAGGAAGCCATTTAGGTCAGAATTTTCTGAATTTTCTCAGTAAATTTCTCTCCTGAAAGACTTCTGTAGGCTTGGGTATAGAAAGACCTGGGAGCTGAGGAGTCTTGAAAATCTCATTCCTGTTAGTGCTGAGTTCATGGGTTTACCACTTAGGCATGTTTTTTAGGTTAGGCTATTCAGAGGAAGCGTCATTTGCTTTACAGAGCAACCCTCTCCCTGCCAGAGCAGATTCAAGTGAGCATGGAGAGGACAAAAGTGACATGCATCCAGGCTGGAAAACTGAAGCATCTTCTTTTTGTCTTCAGGATACAGGTAAAGGCCCAGTTTCGAAAGTGAAGGAGTTTGTGCTCATAACATCCTAGCATAATATTTTGAAATGGATGAACAGAATTTGTCAGGCTGTTTTAACTTTGTATCAGATCAGATTGAACTATGATAAAGGGCCTCTTGTATATGTTTGGTTTGTTAACAGATACATTCAATTTTTTGTCAATAATTTTACACCTCTTTATCTTGCCATTTTTTTCTGATATGAAGGAAATGTATAGTTCATCAGTACTGAGTTACACTATCTACATTTTTACCAAAGCTCTTTACCTTTAGCTGTTACAATCTGATTTTTGCTAATGCCATTTATATATGACAACGAACATAAACATACATGAAGAAAGCATTCTCTCTGTCACTTCAATAAATCTAGCTTCTGATATGCCATGTTACGTTTGACCTTTGAGGCTCAAATATAGCCTGTGGAACAATACCATCTAGTGACAAAATGGTAAATAGCATTCCTGGGATCGCCAAGCTGTGGAATAAAGAAGCTGGTATACCTATGGAGTCACCTTTTCAGGTCTTTCTCCTGCAGATTATCTGATGTCTAATAAGGAGTGAGCTCATATTGCCACGTTTTCCGCTACAGGTATAGATCCCACTATGCGATCTCTCTCCCTAAAGCCTTGCCTGCTTTCATGAAACTCTTAGGCACTTTGCAATCCCCATCAAATTTGGTTAAAACCACCCAATTAGGTCAATAGTTATCAGTCAGGGGACAGCTCCCTTCCTTCCCCCATACGCACACACGCAGACACACACACAAAGTGTGTACTGTCATAAGCCATGTTTTCTTAGGAAACCAGGCTAAAAATTGAGTTAAAATATCAACTTAATGGATAAGTGTTGCTGCAAGTTCATGTGCTGCATGTTCAGATATTGTTCTGAAATTCCTGTATAAAATATATAAATATATGTATATTATATATATATTACATATAAAATGCTAGTGTTAGCACTTTCTGAGAACAAAGGTGATATAATTTCAAATTAGGGATGAGATATTGCTACAGTGATTCACTCATGTTTCTGGATTTTGTTTCAATTAAATATAAGATTTTAACTTTAGAGCTATTTTTGATATGATGTTTGGATTATAGGTGGAGAGGAGAAGACGAGAATAAAGGAGACAGGCAAAATGTGTTGCTCAAGGGCATCTCCACAGGTGAGCAAGTTGTAGTGGCTCTAAGATACTCCAGGTAAAGTAGAATTCATTGCCATGAGATATTATGTCATCTAGGACATCACAAGATTCAAATAACATTCATAGATTTATTGCACAGTACCAAAATACATAAAGGCTACAAAATGTCATGGCATAGGGGCATAAGCATAAACCGAAAGCATTTAGGAAGAAACTTTCCATGGTCAAATTACTTCTTACATCCAGTACAAGAGTTCTGTACTGTTCTCTGGAGTTGATGCTTGTGAATAACGCATGCAAACTAAATTTAATCATTGGCACAACCAAGCTAATTTACCTGTATGCCTTTTTGGATTAGGGTTCTGAAATCACCACCCGTGTAAGCATTGAGGGCTGTGTTACATCTGTTGCCTAAAATAGTCTTCACCTCTCCTCTCATGCTTCCAGACTATCTTTACGTGCGAGGCACAGGTATGATTGGATCTGACCCCTTTTTGGCTACCAGGATAGGAAGACTCGTCCCCTGGAGRTGTTGATCTTGTTTCAGTGGTTACTGGGGCAACCCAGAAAACTAGCATGGACCAGACATGTAATTTTAGATAAATAAAGTTATGTGAGATTAATTCCATCCTGAGACTGTCCAGGCCAAACCCTGAGTCAGAATCTGAGCTCAAATTCATGGGCTTTTGCAGAGGTTTGTTCAGTGACAGGGCAAATCTCAGAATCCTGTTGCTACTTGATCCCGTTCCCATTCACATTAGTTGAAAATCTTGTGAGCTTGGATGTTCAGAAATTACATCTTTACAGGATAAGTTAATGAGAGTAGGAAACTCCTACTAAAATTTTCCCTGCTTCTGTTGAAAAGAATCCTGGGGTGTCTAACCCAGACAGCAACTGGAGACTGCAACTTAACGTGTCATTCAAAAGGCATCTCTGAAGTATTTGCCTTGACTGTGGATCTTAGAAATGAACTTCTGTGCCCAAGCTGGTATTTTTCAAACTTTAACCACATTTTTTTTTTGTCACATCCTCCAGTTTCCTTCTGATCATTGTTTATTCTGTCGTCTGTGTGAAAACAGGAGCCTTTTTTGTTTGTAACTCATGGTTGTCTCACTGAATCATGCTCTGACATTCTTTTGGGTCTGTCATGATTATAATCAGAGCAGCAGATACCTCCCTTCTGCAGCATGTGAATTTCATTAGAATATGGTAGCAATAGTGAGAGTTTCTGAAGGTGGTGGAAACAGTATTAGTTACTGACAAACGGAAGAGTCACTTTATCCATTGTATGCTTCCAAAGACTTAAAAAAAAAAAAAAAAAAAAAAAAAAATCCAAGCCCTCTGCATGGCAGAGGGTTTCTCTATTGATTCGATACTGTTTTTTAAACCAGCATAGCATAAAAGTTGGCTAATATTTTGGTCAATTTAGGAAAAAGTTGAATCAGGTTACTAGTTAAAAAATGCAGATCATCATGGTAAAGCCATTGCTAATTAAAATTCAACATTATTTTCCATATGAGAGGGACTTTCCCTTCTTTTCTGAGGAAGTAAGTAAAACAAATGACCATTGTGTATTTCACTTGAATCAGGAAGCCAAACTGTTGAGTGAAGTTTGTCTTAAAAAATGAGGACAGGCTAGTGTGGATGGGAAGCCTGAGTTAGGTGTTACCTAACAGGGTCAAATATAGGTTAGATGGATAGAAGCAGTCCTTTTGGACTGTGAATGAGAACATTTTATTGATGTCCAGACTATAGTACAGTAAAGCAATACCGCTTTCTAACTGTGTAAATGTGTTCAGAGAAGCTCTCTGAAGCCATAACATAAATGTTGAGGCCAAGATTTCCAAAAGTAACTAAAGCAATTTGGAGTGTCCAGTAATTTGAGATCCGTATGCTGATCTGATATTCAGAAAGTGCTGAACTCAAAAAATGTGGTACCCACAGTCCCAAGCTGCTTTTGGAAGTCTGGACCAGCATGTTACTGCTCTTTGTGTGAAGTGAACTGCTTTATTCTTTCTGGCTTCTTGGTCATCAAAAATAAAAACTGTACTGTTGGAACTGAGTTTATTGGTCATTTTCTTCCTGACCTGTAGCTCTTCAGAAAAAGCAGGAATTAATGTATTAAAGGCTTATTTTTATCTATAGGACATGGGAGAAACAAAGGATGCATATCTGCCAAAGGAGAAGGAGCCATTCCTGTGCAGTTAGAACAGTGACTGGACTTTAATAATGGCCATGGAGATACTCTGACAGAGGGCCTTTCAGATTGGAGAAAAATTTGCATGTACTCAAGTTGCTTGTTATCTGCAATCTAATGATTGATGATACTTAGGATCAAATGAGAGATTGCCCTTTCCCAGCAAAGCATCTCTGTACTTAATCATCCAGAGTTAGACACCAGCATGTAAATTAGCCTACCTCTGCTGACTTCAGTAGAGTTTTTCTGATTGCATCAGCCAAGGATTTAGGCCAGTATTCTATCTGTATGTGTCCTGCTAGTTTCCACTGGTATTCTAGGAGTTGCAATCTGAAGAGCTGGGTAAAATAGGGAACTGCTGTCCACTGATTTACTTTATGGAAGTTTGCCGATGAGAATAGGGTCCTGCACTGAGCTGAAGATATCTTTGTGAAGATTTTGGCATACTCCTTTATCCTCTTGTAAATCATTTAATGTTTTTGTCCTGCAAAGTGATTTTTGTCAGCTTTGTCTAAATGTAAGCAAACATGTTACAATGGAAAGAGTTTGGAATTAAATAGTACTAGAGGATGAGTAAAAGCTGACCATGGGGATGCCTCTGCAGATTTTATCTCCTGCAGCAAGCTGTGAGCTGATGTTCTGGGGTGGCTCTTAGGGCATGGTCACACTGCCCAGTGAAGCAGAATACAGACAACTCTGAATTGCCTCTGACTTAGCCTTTGCCAGAGCTGGAAATGGTATGGCAACATCAGCACAGCACGAGTCAGTTATCCCTGCTAAGTGTCTGGCGTCCTTAGCCAGGGCCAGACACTGTGCTTATGCTGCTAGACTGACCATGCCTATGCTGCTAGACTGCTTTGGGACATAAGGAAGTGCGTTGACACTTGTCCTTGTGTGGACATAACATTTTTAATGGAAGATAGCTCAGGGGTCTCTGCACAGCAATTCACTGTCTGGTATAGACATACTCCTAGCATACAGATTAGCTCTCTCTAACTGCAGCTGTCTAAAAGTTAGATGTCTAGGGAGTGATTCAGATGCCTAAATGTTGTAAATCAATGCAGCTTTAGACCTCAGAGGACAACTTGGCTGGCCTCCAGCTAGTGCTCCCAAAAGAGCCAGCCCCATTGCAGGTGTCTTGAGTACCTGGCCATGTCCTCTTCCTCTGAGAGACTGTGTCAAGGATGGAAGCCAGTGTGAACACGGTCTTTCATGGATAGCACATTGTGGGAATCATCTGTCCCGTTTGCCAGCAGTCGGCATCCTGTTGGTGCCCAGGGCCATGATCATCCTGACGGAGACTCTTGTGCCCTTGCTGAGCTTTGCTATTGTATGTAGCTTCTGTCTGACTGTAAAGGTCAGCGCAAGTGAATCCAACTGCAGGGTAACAGCTTAAGGATCAAGACCTTTGTTGTCTGATTTTTTGCAGGCAAACCGCTTTTGAAATTGCCATGACAGAAAGCAGTAGAAGGGTGAAGTCTGCCATTTGCAGAGCAATAGGAAAACATTTTTCTGTGGCAATGTCATTATCTTGAACTTTTGCAGAAAAGAAAAAAAAGAAAGGTTTATCTCTAACTGTCTATCAAGAGAACTGTATCTGATGAGAAGTTCCCAGAACATTTTCTCCTCTAACACAGCTGAGGCTACGCAGACCCAAACAATGAGGAGAGAAAGATTCAGAGATGAGCTTGCCTCTCTCCTTCCTGTTAGCTCAGACCATTCTGGGAGGAGTGAGACAGTGAGGTCAGGAAATTCCTGGCTTCTCTCAATTCACATCAGATCCTTAGCTGTATCTTGGGGCCATTCATCCCTTGCATGAGTTATTCCTGTCTAGTGCATAGGAAACAGTTTCCTAGTGATCTCTTCATTCAAAGGTGAGGCTCATTCCCTTGTTCGGATGTAGTGGTTTAACCCTTGTGCCCTCTAATTCCCTGACAGCTACCCCAGAGACATCCATGGGATTACCCAAAGCTTCTGCACTGCCTACCTTTATGTGAAGTTCATAATGTGCATGCTAGCAACCAGCCCCTCTAGAGAAATCTTCATAATTAAGATTGGCAGATCTAATATCCCATGAGGGACTAAGCTGGGTAGTAGCCTAGTAGCCAGAAGGAGTGTCCATTGCTGTTCACCTCCTCAGTGACAATGCTTTAACTTTATAAGGGGAAGTCTTCCAGCTTCGGGAAGCATATTGGAAAATCAGGTTGTGGTCCTGCAATCAGAATGGCTAGCACACAACCCACAGTCTGACTGAGGGCCCTGATGGAGGTTTTTAAGCAGAGAGATTGGAATGTTTTTCATCAGGTATTTTTGATTTTTTGATTAGTACTCTAAACACTACACGAAACACAGTGAGATAGAGAGCAGGTCTGTGAGACTTCCAGTTGGCTGAAAGGAAATTGCGTTGAATGTCAGAGATTTTAACAGTGAGCTATGGAAAAGCAACACGTCTATTCGTAGTCAGTGATGTCCTGGCACGGCTTACTGGGGGACACAAACGTGGCAAGTTTCCACAGGAGCACCACAGTGAGTGTCTTTCATTCTTCCACCTGCATAAATTGGCTTTCATGCTAACCAGCATGATTCTTCTCCACTTGTGCAGATGAAAATCAGGATTAATTCGACTGATGTCAGTGCCTTTTCTGGAAATTGATACGAGATCAGTGCTGAGCCCTGTGTTGGAGCCTCTGTGCCTCCTTTGCAGAATCACAGCATCACTGAGGTTGGAAGGGACCACTGGAGATGATTTAGTCCAACCCACGAGCTCAAAGCAGGGTAGATTAGAGCAGGCTACTCAGGACCATGTCCAGTCAGGTTTTGAATATCTCCAAGAATGGAGACTCCACAGCCTCCCTGGGCAACCTGTTCCAGTATTTGATCACCTTTAGAGTAAAAAAGTTTTTTCTTATGTTTAAACAGAATTTCTTGTATTTCAATTTGTGCCCATTTCCTCTTGTCCTTTCGCTGGACACCACTGAGAATAGCCTTCTGAACCTTGATTTTGCTGTGTTTTGTGAGCATGGAGCAGCAATCTGTCAGTGAGTAGATAAGAATTATTGCCCTTCAGCCAGAAAAGGCCATTCATGAGGGATGCCTCAGATTTTGGGGACTGAATTTAAAGAGCCACTGGCTTGATTTTTGAAAGTGGCAAGCGTTTGCTGTGCTTTTAAGTCAATGTTAGCTGCAGCTGAAATCACAGGATGCATCATGCACTGGTTCTCTCTCTGATTTTTAAAGTTTCCTGATGATGATAAACATCCCCTGCAGGTACTGTTTGCTACCATGACAGCTGAGGATCTGTTTGCCTTATTTCACCAGTCAAATCTTTTATTCTTATTGTCCTTATACTTCTGTTTTGGGTGACTGGACTTGCTTGTGCATTTGTCAAGATAGTTACAAGGTACCTCACCAAGTTAAAAACTCCAGGTCCCCAACAAAGGGAACTCTGCTGAGGGCATAAGATTTGCAAAGTGCCAAACCTCAGCATGGGGCAGGCCAGGGACAAAGAGGGGACACAGTCAAATGCTCTTATGCTATTTTAGCTTTTCTGCATAGAATGGGAAGCAAAACACATGTCAGGAGAGCTGTGAATTTGCTTCAATTTATGCTGGGAATTTTTGGCCAGAATATGTGGGGACACGGGACAGAAAACTGCAGAGCACAAAACTAGATCCTGACTTTGCCTGTCTAAGAATAGCAGTATAGCTATGGTCTGCTCATTCTATTTCATCCACCAGTCTGTCTTGGGAAGGCTTTAATCTAAGTCTAATCTATTTTTAGCCTGATATCTTCTCCAGACAGTGTGCAGCTGTCCTGTTAGTTTTATGCCAGAAATTAGTAACACTTGTATGATTCACAAGTTAGCTGTAATTCCACTGAAAATTTCTATAGCAAAAATTACCTTTTTACACATAGCACAATATCATAAAACACAGGAATTTCAAACTCAGTATGTGTTCATGGTATGACCTAGATCCAGGACAAGGCCTTGGACTGAGAGTCGGGAGGTAGAAGGTCTGTTTTTGACTTTGCTACTCGGTCTGGACTTGTCCCCCCATCCTGTTGTCAGTATTGTCCCTTTACTAGGACCTACTGTCCCTACGCCTGGTCCTGCATACTTTTACAGCATGTGGCTCGATCAGGCCTCCACGAAGCCGAGGGCCTGTAGTGGTTGTGTAAGACAAAAACCAACATTCATGTAGCCTAAGCTCTTCCATCAGTTATTCTAAGGCAGGCATCCCAGTACATGTGAATAATTGGAACTAATCAACTTCTGGAGGCTTTGATTTGTGTGTTTAATCAATGCGAAGGATTTCCTGCTTTTCACCACATTGTTTAAGAGGTTTATTTTCTGGTTAAAGGCAAATAAACATGCATAGGATCTGACATAATCCCATTTAGAGCCACAGTTCTGGGGAAGAAACTTGAGCATGTGGTTAAGGATGGGAGCTGGAGGTTGCACTTGGGGTCTGTTCCTGGCTGTGAGTTTCTGTGTGAATTTGCATTAACTGGTAGTTGGCAGGAGCAGGACAGGACATGTTGACTTCAGTGAAATACGTTGTGCATTTGACGTTTAACAACATCTCTTCAATATACAAATAGTGCTTTTCTAGATCACTTGGTGACAGATCTTATGCAGCACAGCCAACTACCTGGTAAAGACAGGACTTTTTTTACTTTTTTACTTGGTTTTTGCTTTACCAGGTAGTTGGCTGTGCTGCATAAGATCTGTCCCTCAGCAGAGGTAATAAAAGCACTAGCTTTAGCTATGTGGTGTAGACTAAAATAGGAGGAGAGTCTTCTTATTCAGGTGACTGGGGCCCAGAGATTGGGGATCATTACTTTTGCTTTCTTGTGTGGCCAGCAGGGCAGCGTACAGAACTTGCAGCTGTGTTAGCCCTGGAGAGTTTTTGGATGCCACGTTTCTCCCCTCTGTGCCCTTGACTTCAGAAAAGGAAGTAGACCGGTTAAAACGATGCCAAGGAGAGGAAAGTAAATAAGGGCCTAAAATGCCAGTTTCAGCAGCTGGATATCAGGTCAGGAGCTCTAACACAGAGATCCACTCATCACTCTTTCCTCAGGCAAATATGGCTTGGACAGCATTAGAAGATTTGTCAGATTGAATTTGCAACATGAAGCAGAACCTGCCTGTCTCTCCTTGGCACATTCTGTTTTTTTCTGTTTTTATTGAAAGGAAGTTGTACTTTCTGTGTTAACCAATATTGTTGTGTTGCTCATAGTGAAGAGGAGGGAAGAGAGGGAAAGGGGAAGAAAAACAGTTTGAAACCTGATAGAGAGGAGACCTGAGGTTGTTTCAAACTATTTTGCTGTTAATCATTATCAGTGTTATTTCACGCTTTAGAAAGCCCATTGCTATGTAGAGATTACCAAAACCTCATACCAAGGGCAGATAGAAATGAAACCTTGATGACGTGAGTGGGGAGTTCTATAATGACCACATTTTGCAATCTGGAGACCTTGTGCTTGTATCCAAGACGTGTTCCGGAATAGCTTGTTATTAACTCCTTGCATTTACCCTGCTTCAGTTACAGGATTCCTCTTGGTTTTCGGTGAAACCAGAATAAAGTACTCCTATTTTAGAACAAGAACTTTATTAGGACTGATTTACCTCTTTATTCACCTTACTTTAATCCAAATGAACTTTCTTTTGTAGGCAAAGTTGAAGTGGTGTGCCGTGGAATGTCCCTTTAGTTTAGTTCCAGTCAGAGCAAAACAGGTTGCCTTGCCAGACCATGTGCTTTATCCTTGCTGGGAGGGCAGCAACACAGGTCACTCTCTGCAGCTGAGACTGTTTTTGTAAAAATGCAAATATGTCATGTGATAATGAGAATAAGTGAGTTTGTCAATTGAATGGGGTAGCCAACACTTCTGTTCATCTGGGTGTCCATCTATCTGTGATGTGCCTGAATTGGCTGCACCACTCATCCATGTGTATTCTAACATACATATCAGTCTTTTTTAGCCCTTTCTAATTCATAGGCCCCTAAATATTTTTGAGGGACTCGTGTAGCAGGAGTCTGTACCGTGAGAATGATCACTGTTTCTGATGGTTCTTACAGATAAGCTGCCTGAACCTTGCATTTAGCCAGGAAGAGGTAATAGGACCCAAGAAGAAAAGGAAGGTCAGTGAACCAGACAAGCTGCTTCTGGAAGGCAGGAAATGATGTTCGTTCTGACACACAATACATTTTAGAAGGTGTGAGTTCTCATTGTCATCTCGCTAGTAAAGACTTTTACTCTGTTCTCATGTTTAACTCTCCACATTCCACATATATTTTTGCATATTTGTCTAGTGCGAACTTTCGATTGCAAAGAGACAGCAAACATAGTATCGTCATAACAATGTAGTTCAACAGCACTTGTTCGATGTTCTAAAGCTGAGAATTGATGAATCCATACGAATGGTGTCTGTGTGCTTCTTTTTCTCTCTCTCTTTCTCACACACACACACACACACACACACACACACCCAACTGGCTGAATTTGCTCCTCTGTGGCTGGACAGTCCTTTGCCAATATGTCATCAATATTAATGGCAGTATTTCAAGATAAACTCTGAGGTATTAATGCCTGCAAACAACAAGTCTCATGATTCATTAGACAGTGCTTAACTTCATCCTATCTACTATTTCCGGAGCATAGATTTTTTTCAAAAAAGGGTTTTTATCTATATTAAACACAGAGATAAAATAATCTATACACATTTTCTGCTGTTGCTGAATGTTTTTTTCTGACTCTGCAAATAGTGTTGCTATGGCTATATTATCAGCTTATTTCTAAAGCACCATGTACCAAGGGGCTTAGACAGTTACATGATATAAATCATGTTGAAATACAGCACTTTTAAAACTTAGTTTTAATAAAGGTACCTTATGACTGCAAATACAGGTAAGGACATCCACAGCAATAAAATAAGGGATTTAGATATACTTTGGAGCAAGAGCACTGTGTTTTGTGTCATGTAGATTGCCTGGCACTCTGTCAAGACCTAAGGGATATTATTGGAGTGAGAGGAGCAAAATGGTCTTAACTGGTCTTACACATTTTTTAAAAGTTGTTCGGGGAACAGCATTTCCATTACTTTACACAGATAGCAAAAGAGATATTGAAATGTGAAATTGCAAAGAAGGTAATGAAATGCACCCTCTTCCCAGCACAGTGTCGATTGTCTAAAGTGTTCAGATCCTACAGTGATGGGGAAGTACAAGTGCTAGAATTCAACAGAGTAATTTGCCCAGTAATGTAGCCTATCTGAAATGTCAGGGATGTTGCAACAAAGATATTGCAGGAATAGGGCTTGAAGAGCAGCTGTGGTTTTGGATGTAAGGTGTTTCTTCTGTGGTGTATGTCAGAGAGCTGCAAAGAAGGCAGTGGGGATCACTTGCTGAGGATCAGACCCACAGTGCCTAAGGCACATCCTTGAAGATCCTCAGCCCCCAGTCCCATCACTGGACATACCAGCTTCCCTATTGCTATTAATATGATGATGTCTTCTGCTGTGGCAGCACCTGTGATTGGCTCCAGGCATTTGGGATCCTCTTCACTGCTGAAACTGTGAACCTTTGCTTGACTGGATAAAAGCCCCTGGAGGTGTGGATTGACCTTACCTGACTAGCTGACCTCAATTTAAACCAGCTGCTGATTTCTTGCCTTTCTTGTGCTTTTACTCTACTTGGTCATCAAAGAAAGAATCAGAAGCCAGACTAGAACTGGCTGACTGGGTAGAGATAACTCTGAAGTCGAACAATCCTAAATGATCAATTGAATTTTGCAACTGGCTGAGTTACTTATTGCAATTAAAATGACAGTACCACAGCTGTGCTTACTTGGCCCAAGGCAGACAGACCACTGACTATCCCTGAGCTTGCAGCAGTGTCTGGCAGGTTTTGTGGCTTGATGCCTATTTCACAAAACAGGTAGAACATGAGAATTCTCCATTTTATCCTCACTTACAGTCCTCTGTTCTCATTTTTGCACCTGTGGCCTAATAAGCCAGTTTGTTCACATGCCAGAGCAAACCAGAAATCTTTGCTCTGCCCAGATTTTGTAATGATGTTTGCTCTCATGCCTGCACATCCACTGGAGGCCTGCGTTCTTCACAGGACAGCAACAGCTCAGGACCTGCCTTGACCTGAAAGCATGGCCCTGGTGTTGCCAGAATGTTTCACCTCTGTGTTTCTCCAGCCCGCTGCCTCCTGCCTGCCCCCAAAGACTTGTCCTGTTGTTGTGCTGTGCACGTATGAGAAAGACAAACAAGGCTGTGATTATGGCTGTGCAAACGAGTTAGCACGTTAACTTGCTTTGTGCACAGTGGAAAACGCCGAGTGTCTTGTCCCACAATGAAAGTGAAGTAAGCTATCTTGTGTTACCGCATAGTAAGAGTGTGCACACAGCTGCCATGAGGTAAATCCACAGCTTGGTTTACTGCAAAGTGTCTTGGTCTTGTACCCCTGGCCAGAGACTCACTGTCTCAGTTCACATTGGCTTCTAATCAGCTATTTTACGGTAATGACTTTTAGTCATTTTCATTTCAGGCTTGATTAGAAATAAAGTAACTTGTGATGAACTGCCACAGTAAGCGTCTGATTTTTCTTTCCCACAAGCTTGTGGTTACCATCAGATTCTAAGAAAAGTCTTTCCACTGCAGATTGGAATCATCAAGCCACTTACACATATCCTTTTATTTATTAGCAATTCTGCTTGGCTAGCTAAAGGTAAAAAACCTTTTTCTTGTGTTTCAGTCACATTTCTAGTTAATACTCATTAACTGACTTAATGTATGTTACACATCATCAACCTGATTCACTACTGACATAAAACAGAAGCAATTCGTTAGTAACGGTCCCTTGGCAATTAGTGAACTAAATTACGTCTGAACAATTTTCTTCAAAGATTCTCCTCCTCCCCCCATGCATCATTCGGCAAGTCCCTTGAATACTTACAGTAATTATGTGCGTGCAGTGAAAGGAGACTGTTACCTCTTAAACCAAAATAAATGAATATGTGATCTTTGTGCTAATACAACAATGAGTAATACAAAGAATCACAGACATCCTCCCTTTGATCTGTCAAAGATATGAACAGCAATTAAGATTGCAAGCGATTTTTAAAAACCAGAATATTGGGAACGTTCTGTGAGGGGAAAGTGAATCTTTCACAGCGTTTTTAGAAAATCAGCGGAGAAGAGGAACCCTTTCTCATTTCTCCTGACCACAGGCTTTCTAACTGATGCAATATGGATATCCTTACACCTGCTGAGCCACATGCAGGTTGGTGGTGCTTCCAAAAATCGTTCTTTATTTCTGGGATAGTGTTTAACAAGAACAGTAGTATCTGTGTTTCAAACTGAAAGTCAAGCCGAAGTCAAACGGAAAGTGTTTACCATTGTCTCAACCACATCCTTAAATATAATGTCCTCAACAAGAAAATACCCCCAACTTCTAGTACTGTACAGTAATCTTGTGGACAGGTGTCAATATTCAGTTTTCACCTGAAAACTGATGATTCTTTAGGGGTTTCCACTGCTACGTGTGGTCTAGGAAATCGTCTAATCTGACTGCTGCTACTTTCAGTTTTGTAAGGAAAGCAGAAAGGAGAAACAAAACATAACACATGAAGAGGAGAAATGAAAATTCTTTTACACTTGAAACCAGAGAGTTAGAGTTTTGCCATTGATTTCAGTGGAAAATGGAGAGACCTCTATCTGGGGTGGTAATACAAAAATCATATTGTTATACTGTCCAAGTAAGCTATCATTTTCTGGATATACCTTGCTATGAAAGTGATTAGAAGTTAAGTAGTGCTTTTCATGAGTATAATTCTAATAATAATGTTTTTTCTGAAGAACCATTCCTTGAGATTACCACCTCAGGATTTTGACTGGTAATTTAATTTTTGAAGGTTCTGCATTTTTCCTCTTTAGTCAGCAGGTGAAGTATGCAGCTGTGGCCTGTTGTAGTAGAGTGGCTGCATTTGTCATGCCACAAGGTTGCCATTCTTGGGGGCCAGGATCTTTGTACTTAAAGCATAAAGTCACCCCAATGGCATCCCACCCATGTGTGTAGCTGTGCTAAAAGTCGTCTTTGTTAATGGATGAGTAAAATTTCATTAGCCTTTTGTTGTCATCACGAGGTAAGTAAGAGGGATTTGCATCTGAGCTGGCACATTTTCCATAAGTGGTTTCCAAAGCTAATTTAAGTCAAACAGGCATGTATATCTTTCCTTTAAACTGAGACTAAGATTCCAAAGTCTCATAGGAGTTTTCCATAGGAAGCACCACCCTGGGTATCTGTGTGCCAGACATACTTGTATGGCATTTCCCTGAGCCTCAGTAACATACTGTTCTAACTCAGAATCGATTGGTTATCTGGTGACATTTTCTAAATATCTTGCTATAAAATTTGTCATTTAAATGCTAGAAAAGTAGTTCTTAAGACACTAGCTGTAAAATTTCCATTGATTCAACACAATCTCAGTGGATCCTATTGCCCAGCTGTAACAGAAATAATACAACTGTCCTCACTTAATTTGCATGGTTTGTTTTAGAAGGGCTAATAATTCCCTGTGCATATGTTCTAAGCATTTTCTTATCTCATTAGCTAATGGATTTAGCTCTGCATTTAACATGTTTTTAAGGAGGGGATCTTGTTACTGAAAAGACATACCCTTAAGCATATTGCAGGCAGGTTTAAGGACCGTTACTGCTATTTAGAAGAAAGCACACAAGACCTACCCTGGACTTTGGGAAAGCACATGTCAGTGGGAGAAGGGAGCTGTGGTAGGCAGATATAAGGTAGTGGTTTCCTTTATAGACATTTCTTGATATATTCCGTTTATATTACTTGTATTTCTTTACAGGACGTGCAGTGAGGGGATGTTTATTCTGATGAAAGTCTAGGCTTGATAACAGGAAACCCAACTCCTTTGTGCAGCAAATTGACCTTGAATCACACAGACCTTTTTTCAGTAGCAGAGGGTAGGACTGTCTAAAACACAGGAAAATGATGTCTCTAGAAAACAGAGTGGCATTTTGAGTTGGCTACAATCTATCCAAGTCTTTGCCAGCCTCCAAACCGTGAATGTCATCCAGAGCAGGTGGTACAGATGTAAACATGGTTTAGGGAATTGTTAGGAGAACAAGGAGGACAGTTGCTTTTTGTCCCTGAATACTTTTTCTTAAAAGTTAAGTCAAAAGAGTAAATTGAAACTGCATGCCCCAGTGGGTAAGGCACAGTACTGGGACTCAGGAGAGGTCTGTGCATGCCCCAGTGAGGGCTTTCACTTGTTTGTGACCTTAATTGACCCCCTCCCTTCTCCTCCAGTTCAGAGTGCTGGCCTTCGGGACAGGAACCACGTCTCACGAGCCCTTGCAGGACCTACTGTTACAGCGCTTAAATCTTGTCTGACATTTCTAGATACTTCCACAGCATTAATAAAGCAGCATCTCAAGCTGCAGTTGCATTAATGTGCAGTATTTCCAAAGCAAATGAGCTCTGCTTATACACAAAAAGATTATTTTTTTCCCCTCTGCTGTTCCAGTTAAGCTACCCCGGAATCCGAGACTTTTGCTGAGCTCTTTTCTTCTCACATATCTTCAGCTGGAAAAAAGATTTTGTCCTCTGCCACAGCTTGGCAGCCTAAATATCTTCCCTCCACTTGCACGACTGCAAAAGACTGGAACGTAATCAGTGGAGACTGCTCCATCCTGCATTAAATGCCATCGGTCATTGCTATTAGGCCATAAAATTGGGAATCAGCAGGGCTTTGGAGATTCCTAGCTGTGTCTCTGAAGTAGAGAGTAGGAATGGAAAGCACAGGGAGTTTACAACCACTGCGTTCCTCAAATACTCAGGCAGGGGGCAAGGACCTCTCTTTTTGGCCATGACCTCCAGTTAGATTGATTTTGAGTGGGGCAGGAAGCTTCAGCCCAGCACTAGCACAGGGCAAAGCTCCCTGAAGAATCATGGTGTTACTCCATGGTAAAGAGGTCCTGAATCAGGCCAAATTCCAGACGCATGGAAGGTACTGGTGAGCACACCGTAAAGACGAAGCGTAATTGTCTGTTCACAACCAAATATTTCCTTTGGCATGTGGTTGCTTGGCTGTTACCTGGTTTCCCTACTGGCGCAGTGGAATTACACTGAAGTTAAAAAAAAAAAAAAAGAACTGGGCCAGCCACCCTACAGCAATTTCTTTCTGTTTCCAAAGTACTGCCTAGAGAGCTTAACCTGAGGCTTTAGGCCAGGAATATCCAAAAAGCATCATGAAAGCAAATGCTCTCAGCCTCTCTCTACCTGCTGGATGAGGCCAGATGGGGTCATCCACAGATGCTTGCTGTTTGCGTACAGTTTGGGGAAGCTCTGTGTGCTTCAGAGCTTTGGATGACTTCAAAATCTGACCCACAGTCAACCTCCAATACTTCTGTAAAGAAAGTTCAAGCGTGAACAAGGATTTGACATGGATGTGTTGATTTTCTGCTTTAAAAGAAATGCTAGTTTGCAAGCAAGCTTCCTGTGTTGTTGGTGTTCAGAGGGCCATTACCTACTTAGGTTCAGAAGTCATATAGCTGATTGGTTGGCCTATTTTCTTTTTCCCAGGCTGTTCTAGAGAATGTAAGAGCTGAGGTACTTGGCTACAAGAGATTTTCTTCTCTGAAATTGGCAGCTGCTCATTCCGGAAAAGCATCAGCATATTTGGCCACTGATTGCAAAGGAAAAAAGGGAAAACCATTATTTTTTCATTTCACTTATTAAACTATCCAGTGGGAAACACTGTCTGTATTTGGGTGACCCTCATTACTAAGACATTGCTAAGGCTTCCCTCCTATGCCTTTCGCTTAAGAGTGGAAAATAAAAATATTCAGTTCTCAAAAAATGCATATATTCTCCTTGGCTGGATTAGGAGTAAGCCCGTGCCAAATTTCTAATTGTATCAGGCCTTACACAGCAGTATATTCAACGTCATGGCTTCATGAGTCAGGATTTTCTGTCTGAAAAGGATCACGTCAAGAAGCCGGGGACAAAAATTCCCTATAGCCCAGCAACAGAGCGCTCTGTTAGGAAAGAGAGTTAGATGTGCAAGTGAGATATTTCTGCCTGGGCATCCTTCCACGTTGGACAAAGGAAGTACTCAGGAATGGTCAATGAGGCTTCTCATGACTCAAGTGCTGTGATAATTGCTCCTGGAGCGCAGTGTGTGAAACTCCGCGAACCTGCAAGGCGACTGGTCATGTCGACGGAAATGCTCGGGGTGGCTTTGCTGATGTAAGGATGCCTTTGAAGTCGCTGTCTACCAACGCTCTGCCGCTTAGTTTACTTGAGCACTGAGGCAACGGCAGCCCGTCGATTCATTACATCACGAGGGCTTTACAACAGCACTGTCAGAGCTGTGTGGCTCACCGTTGCAGGAAGCATTGCTCATGGGCAGCCTTGGGATTTTCAGTATTTTGTAACTGGTATTTCCTCTGCTTTCCAATAATAATTGTATTAATCCATCAATTGTTGCTTATTTCATCGACAGATCACAAGATTCTTTGCAAAGGAGGTTGGACATTTTTATTCCCGTTTGACAGGAGAGAGAAGCTTAAATTTAAGCTGGAAGTGACTCACCTGAGGTCACACAAGCCTGCAGTGGCAGAGATCTCAGATCTTCAAGGTCCTGTCATCAGATACTTATCTGGCATTTCCAATATTGCAACTATTTAGCTTAGTTAAAAATTTTGTCTGTTAATCTGGAACATCACTAGGGAGCCTTGTGAAGCAGGGCTTTGATAAATGAGTTTTTTGCTAAATTCAGCGCTTTGCTGGGCTCTGTCTTACTTTTGTCTGTGGTCTGGATCTCAGTCATGTACTCTGGTGACATTTTGAATCTGAGGGAAGCATCTAAGAGAGGTGCCTGTAGAAGGATGTTTCACTGAAGCAAAAGCTGAAAGCCGAATCCCTTTCTGACAGAGCATTCACCCCTACTTTGAGGTGTCTAGCTGAAGGCTATCAGCCCTGAACTCCCTGTTTGGTCAATGAACAGAGAGCAGCTCTTCTCCAGGGTGATTCAGAGTGGAGGTGGACTCTTCTTCTGAATCACGCTAAAGGAAATCTTTCCTCTGTTTCTCCATTGTCCACGGAGGGACCCTCCCCACTAACACTGGTCTTTGAAGGCGGGGTGTGAAACCCATCCAGCATGTTAATCTATTTTTCTCTCCATGGACTTGCTCCTATGCCTTTGTATGGGATGACAAGAACTCGTGCATGGAACAGAATATTTTACATCCACATGCCCAGAAGGCTTTACACCTTCCTCTGGAGTGTCTGGTGTTAGTTACTGCCAGAGGCAGACGCTGGGCTAGATGGGCTTTAGGTCTGATCTGGCAGTTCCTGTGCTCCTTTGATCTAATATGAGGTTTAGCCATCGCCTACTGGTGCAACAAGAGATGAGAATTTTGCTGATGTTCAGTATTTCTGCAGAAACAAAGAATCACTTTCTTTGGGTTTGGTGATCCTGGAGATTAGACTTGATCCCTGTAAATCCTCCAGTGTATACAGCATTCCGGAGAAGTGTATGGGCCATCTCCTGCCTGCCTGGCCCCGTGCGTAACCCAGCTTTCCTGGATGATGGCTGATTTGGGAGTGGAGGTGATGGCAGGGGAGAGCTGGGTGAGGAGAGTTTTTGGCATGTAACAGCAGATAAGAGCAAGTGAAAACATGCAGAAATCACTCAAGGGACTGAGCTTCAGGTATTTTTTGTGACTATTGCCCATTCCTCGGAAAGTCACTTTTCTGCTGGAAAAAATGGCTAGTAGAGGATTTGTGGGATGACACTTCCATACGGAGCTCTAGGAGCCTGTAGAATATGTAGTATATGGGGGCTGGATTTTTCAGCCTCTTCTGCTGGCATTTTCTGGAGAAGACAGAAAAACAACAGTGATAACGTTCGCCCAGGCCTAGTCCCTTCTTCCAGGAGACAGCGAGGGCTGGATTGACCTACTTAAGCAGAGGAAGGAGGGGAAAAATATTCTTCGTTCTTAGGGGCCCACCTGCTATTTTGCCTATTTCCGGCGCCAAGGAACATACCTTTGCTGAGGAAACGCATGAACAGGCAGCTCTTTGCAAGGGACTAACCCGTCTGCGTGGGCAGGGAGGAAGAGGGAGGCCAGCCACGACAGCTGCCCCTCCAGTAGGCACCACCTCACAAAGAAGCCTTGATACCTTCTAAGTAAGAGTCAACTCTTCAGCAAAGCGAGGGTGCAGATTCCCCACGCTGAGAGCAAGGCAAGTCTGTTCTTGGTGGCAGCTTCCTTTCCTGGGACGCGCCTGGGTATGAGGAAGGGGAATATGGAAATCACCAGCTCGTGCGGGACCTCGGGGCCGCAGCCAGCTTGCTTCGACCTGGCACATTGGGCAGAGCCGGTCCGGCCATGCAGCAGGCAGCCGCGGGGCAACCAGCGTCCCTGCTGCGGCGGGGGCGGGGTGGCTCCATGCCCTGGGCTTGCCGGCAACCCATTTTAATGCATGTAAAATACCTAAATGCACCAATAGCTCTGCAAAGAGGGAGAAGGAGCCAGGATTTCCCGTTCAGGCCCTGCCCGGCTCGTCAGCGTGTCCCGCGTGCTGTCCCACTGCGGCTCAGCGCTGACTTGCTTTGCTGCTCCTGGGCCCTGTCACAAGAGATGCACTCACTTTGCCCAAAATYCTGGCCTCCGCTCCAGGGCTCGGGGCCCAGGAGTTAACAGCACTGATGTGAACTTGTGACGTGGCCCCCGTGTCCTCTCCCAGCCCTGGAGGGCGCATGGCAGCTGGGACTGAACTGACCCCGGGGGCCAGGATCGCATCTGGCACGCCTGTGCCGTGGCGTGTGCCGGAGCCGGCTGTGCACCGTCGCCATGTGGAGCAGCGGAAGTGGCTGCTGGCGCGCTGCGCCCTCCCACCAGCCCCGCAGGCACCCTCTGGGGCGCGCGGCCGCTGTGTTTCCTTCCCCTCCGGCTCCCAGGAAGGGAAGCTGCGGTGCCTCGTCCGTGCCCGGGGCACCCCGTGCCCCAAGGAGGGTGGACACCGAGCTGCTCCCTGCCTCGTCGTCAGCAAAACGCCAATGAGTGCTGCAGGAATGCCCCTTTTTGGACCAGCCCGGGCAGAAATTGCCTCCAGAAATGGAGAATATTGGAGTCGTGCTGGCTTTTTAGCTAGGAGAGCCGGGGGACCATGGTGATAAAAGATGGATCCTGCTGCCCCGATGGGCGTGCGCAAGGGCTGGGCGGGGAGTTATTACCTCAGGTTATTTTTTGGAAGAGTTTGGATATTTCTAGGGAACTGCCCTGCCTCTATTTTCTGCCCAGCTGGCTACTTCCTCCACTGTGGTTATGAAAAGAAGTTTTTCAGCCAAAAACGATCTGTCTCCCCAGCCTGTCTCTGCGAGCCACATGACGCGGCCTTCGGCAGAGGCAGAGCCACCACGGGTGCTCGGCACGTTCCTACAGCGGCGTGGACACTGCTGTAAGGAAGCTGGAAAACCTGCCAGCTCCGGAAGGGATTTACACCCCCAAAGCCAATGTGCTGCCTAAATTTAAGCCCTCGGACTGGCTGCTCCTGCATGGCTGGTGTCTCCGCTGGGCTCGAAGAGCGGCTGCCCCGTGCGGAGCTGGGTGGTGCTGCCCAGACGCCACAGCCGTGGGGATGGCGGGACCCTGCTCGGGACGGGCCCCTCCAGGGGCTGCGTTGCAGCGGGGACGGAGCCGCGCGCTTGGCCCTGACCGGCGCCTCCTCCTCCTGCCTCTTCCTTGTGACCTCCCGTGCTCCCATACAGAGCAAATCCAGCACCTCCAGCCTGACCGGAGGAAAACTTCCCCTCAGCCGCTCTCGCTTTGGCTGGAGCCGAGGCCTCCTTGTCCCACCCACCGCTGACGGAGAAGAGATTACACCGCTCCACTCCGCCGCAGCCTGCGCAACAGCTGTGCGCTCCCACCCCACCTTCCCTCGCCTAAGCAATTGCCCGGCTTTTCCATCTTTTCTGGCAGGCCGCATTTTCCTCGCCCCGACCATGCTCAGCAGCCCGCTGTCTGGGTCACAGCTTTCCCGCAGCGCAGCGCCGGAGGAGTCCCACGGGCCAGGGCATGGAGCAAGAGGGTCCAGGGGCCTCGCGAGCTGCAGCCCTACCTGCCGCCTAGCCCCGTGCTCAGCCCCGCTCCGGCACCCGCCGGGGCCAGCCCTGCTGCCGACCGCCCCAGCTGGCAGCGTCCTCCGCCCTGCCGTCCCGTGGCGCCCCTTTGCTGGCGGCTCACGCCCTCTGCCCGCCTCGCCGGCCCGCACAGGGCCCAGTGCGCACTTCTCCCCGTGCCTGCGCCCTGGTGTTACCTGCCGCTGAGGCTGCCTTGCCCCTCGGGGCCCGGGACAGCGCTCCCGCCTGCCAAGTCCCGGCTTTGCCGCACGGCGTGGATGTCGGAGCAGCACCGATGGCCAGGCAGCTGGAGAAGATCAGGGTGACTGGTTCGAGAAAATCTGGGCAAAGGCAGGGGAAAAATCCAGGGAACTGGCAAGCTCCTCCGCAAGTCTCCGCGAGGCATCCAACGTTTCCGCCGGCGGCCCGCGTCGCCCCGGGGCCTCTCCCGCACTCACTCGGCTCTGCCAGCGCCCACCCAGCTTTCAGAGGGCTCCCGGCCAGGCCGTCCCGGCGAGCGGCGGTGGCGGCTGCGGCGCTCGCCCCCGGCCCGCGAGCCTCTTCTCCCGCTGGGGGCCGGCGCCCAGACGCCCGGGCGGCCAAGTGCCTCTTGTTGCTCCTAGCACATATTTATTGCTATCAGCGTATTCTTTAATTTCCTTTGTTTCAGCATATCTGACGGCGCAATTAAGCAGGCCTGAAGGGAAGTGTGTGTGCGAGGTCATCAGCCCTGTGGTTGCTGGCTGTCTGGAAGCAGCGCTGAAGCTGGGGTCGGGGAACAGCTGCCAGGCTTCCCGGCTTGTTTTCGTTTTCTACGAGGTTAGCCGAAACGCCGATGTGAAAAGGCCCGCGTACACACCCAGAAGCACCGCCACACACACAGAGCCACACGCACACAGGCATAAACACACATATAAACACAGATGCACACAGACACGCAGAGACATAAACAGACCCGCGCACCATGGCACCGGAGCGGCGCCGAGCGCGCGCCGAGGCAGGGCTGCAAGCGCGAGGCTGGGCCTGCACCGACGCACGCGGTTCCCCCGCCAGCACGGACCTCGGATGAAATATATGCAATGCTGTGCACTTTAACGATGCAGCAGCGCACTGGCGTTGCAAGCAGCCCTGGGCCGGAGCACTGCAGGTCTCTAAGCTGTGAACTGCAGCTCGTGGTGGCCCTGCTCCGGGGCAGTGGGGCGGCTCGCTCCTGCCAGCCGCCCGGGACCCAGCATGGGAAGAGCTCGGTCACGGTAGCCGTGCAGAGGCACAGCTGGGGCTCGTTTCCTTCCAGGCTGCCTCTTGGCTACGAGGCGAGCATGCATGCAACGCAACACCGATGTTCCCAGGCGGCTCCCCCGGCACCACTGCCGGAGCGGGGATGTTGCCTGCGGTGCCGGGTCCTGTCCCACCACTGCCAGAGTTGCTGTGCTCGCCCCAGCCCGCCGTCGCAGGGGGCCAGGCTGAAGGAGGGTTTAACGCTTTGGCAGCAGGATTCAAAAAGGGGAGGCTGCTTCGCCCCCGGGGGCTGGCGAGCCCGGGGCCTGGAGGGGCTCCGCAGGGTGCAGAGCCGGCCGCGGCGGCTCTGCCCTCCCTGCCCTACGGCCCCGTGCAGGCACGGGAAATGCCAGGCTGGGCCGGGAGCAAACGTAACTGCAGAAATCTTTCTAGGAGCAGTAGAGTGAGTCAGGCCTGGCTCCCGACAGGTCTGTGCCTCAGGGGGGCCGCAGCAGCCGGGAGGTAGAGTCGCAGACGTCTAGTAAAGGCCATGCCGCCGGCGCTCGCCTGCGCCTCGGTCCCTCTCCGGCTCCTGTCTTTGCGAGACGTGTCGAGGCGTCCTATCTTGGCAGCCTCAGGCCCTTAGTCAGATGTGGTTGGCAGCCCCGCGCGTGCAGCCACTCGCACGGCACGATTGCACACGCACCTTGTTTTCTTAGCAAACAACACAAAAAGAACCGGTCTTTGGGGAGAAGAGAGCACGACCTGAATCTGGTAACCCCATAAACAAGTATTTCATTTAGCGCCATAAATTAGCAAGTTAGCTGCTCAGGCCTGAAATGTAACCCAGACGCAGTTAAAGCCAGAGCTTTAAGGGGGAAATACTCAGCATCCATGGCATGAGTTCAGCGGAGCCAGTGCTCAGCTGTGGGAGGCACTGAGAGGGGTGAGCTCAGGGTGGGGGCCGGCACGGCGCTGTTTTGGGCTGACCCACGAGTGCCTTGAGTTGCTGCCGGAGGGGAGCCCGTTGGGCTGGCTTTCAAGGTGCACGGCCACATTGGCACCCGGGGACAAACCCCAGCAGCGGGGTGAAGATGGGCCGGGACACCACTTCCCACCTCGAATGGGCTCTTTCCAAGGCCTTAAAGGTGCGTGTGTGGCTCAGACCTCACTAGAGTTAACAGACAGCCCCCAAAATACAGGGACTGTCCTTGCTGCGGGCCGAATCCTGGCTTGCCGGAGAGACACATGTGAGGCCTGGCTTGTCCTGTACATTGCCTCATTTGGTCCCAGTGCCTGCTCTTGGGCCTTCGCCCTGGAAGAGGCAGCGTGGTGCCCCAAGCCCAGCCGTGGCTCCTGCGGCTTGGGAGTCTCCAGCGTTGCAGCCCTGCCGGAGTTTGCTGTGACGTGGGGGAAACAGTGAGCCAGGGCTAATACAGCATCGCATGTCCCCCAGTTTGAGCTGCAGGTACTGCCGATCCGTGGGGTCAGAAACCTTGGGGAAAACGGAGAGCAGGTGGAAACTTTGGAGACGGGCAGATATGGCTTCGCTCACAGCTGTTCTCTTCTGCTGTCTCCCTTTAACATAGAAAGAAATTTCTGCTTTCCATTTTCCATCTTCTTTCTTTCTCCGGAAATCTCCGCCTCCTTTGCTAATTATCTGACTCTTCTCTTTGTTTCTGCAAGAAAAATGACTGCGGGGTCTTGTGTTCCCACAGAGCAATGCTGGTGTGCAGCCAAGGATGTCACAACCCTTTTTGCCGCTCAGCACCGGGGACCGCAAGCCGCAGCAGCAGGACAGGCACGGGGTGCTTTGACGGGATGTGCCCCTGCGGCCTGGATGTGCTGCCCTGGCTCTGCTGGCTGCTGCGGATCCGCTCTGCCCTGGGGCCCGCATGGTCCCTGGGGCCGGGATCCATCCAGCAGAGCCCTTCCCACCAGCCAGCCAGCCCCAGCCGGGATCTCTCCCCGCGAAGCCTGCTCCTGGCTCCCAACTGTTCGCCCCTGCCAAGCCTCTCCAGCTTCCTCAAGCACCAAATCCTTTCCCCAGGCGAGATCCTCCCACCGAGCCCTGCCTTCTCCCCTCCCCAGCCGGGGGCTACGTAGGGACAGGCCACCTGAAATGGTGCCGTTAAGCAGATGCACCTCAACTACCTTCAACCTTGCAGGTCCTGCTGCATTTTGGGCTAATGGTCTGTAAGGGACATATAACATTGCATGAGATCCCATGGCTTCTCCTTCCCTGGCTATTGCTGCCATGCCGGAAGGAGCTGGGACAATTGCTCCTTTTCCGACAGCGCCTGCCTGGGAGCCTCTGCATGCTGTGCATCTTATCAGGGTCTTATCAGCCTCTGCATACTGAGCGCTTTATCAGGGCTCCCCCATCAGTGGCGAGAGAACCCAGAGCTGCAGCAGTTTCCATGTTTTCTGTTTCTGGGCAGGCAGAGATAGCTGTGCTGAGATAACTCCCAAGATCAGATACCCTGTCCAGCAGTACTGCTGCACTGCACGATAGCGCTCGCCATCCGTGCTGCCGGCAGGAGGAAGACGAGGCAGAGCAGCCCGGCCCCGTCTCCGAGCGCTGGGCTGCAGGGGCGAGCAGGAGAAGGGTGTCGCGAGCTGCCATGGCACAGGGGCGCGGGCACCTGGCTGCGGCCCCAGCGCCAGATGGGACACAGGCTGGCTGCCTCTGCTGCGGGCTCCTTGGCCAGCTCCGCCACTGCCAGGCTTTGCAGTGGTGACCCGCAGCGATGGCCCTGTGGCTCGTTTCCAGCTGCCTAAGCCTGGCACCCCTGGCGCGCTCAGCCTTGCGGCGAGGAAGTGGCTCTCCGCTTGGTGAGCCTCTGCCTCTCCGCGCTCTTCCTCCCCTCGCTGTCGCTGCCGTGTCTGCAGCTTGGCGAGCGCGGGCCGGGCGCAGGCGCGGGGAGACGAAACACTGGCTTTGCAAAGCGGCCGACAAGGCTCTCCGAGGAGTGCTCAGGGATGTGTCATCCAGGACGGGTTTCTGAGCCAGCACGAGCTCCTGCAGCGTCGCACAGCGAGTTACTCCCCTGGGAGCGGTGGGGGGGGGGGTCCGGATCCAGCCCGCCTCGGCCCCGCTGCACTCCCGGACTGTGCCAAATCCCCCTGCGTGGCACAGACTCCACACTCATAGCGGGGCCCTGCAAAGCACGTTGCGTTCGTCTTGCCTCCAGCCCATTGTGTTGTTTATTTGTCATGGTTGGTCTTCAATTAGGCGTTTAAGCCATTTGGGGCCAGGGCTGTTTCTCCCCATGTGACTGCGCGGTTCCCGCGCCGCAGGGCTGTGATGTGGTTCGGTGCCTGCAGCAGCATCTGCTCTTGCAGTAACGATGCCCAGGGCCGAATGCATTTCAGATGGGCTCGGATCTCGTTTCCGTGCTCAGGCCGGCAGCCAATTTGAGCCGGTGAGAAAGAGCCGCGGTCCAGCCCTGTGAACACAATGTTCCCTGCTTGGAGAGCCGCTAGGACCCAGCTCTGGGGTCGGGGCACCTTAAAGAGCCGGGACCCTGCCGTGGAGCTTGCGGGGGGTGAGCCGAACCGAGTGAGCCTCCCGGCAGGGCACTGTTGCAGGCATCTGCTCTGGGGTGGCTATGATGGCAGGGCAGCAGGGACACCCCTGCTGTGCTGCTGCAGCTGGCCGCTCAACACGGCGCACTGGGGGGACGCCACCAGCCACCACCATCCCCATTGCACCCGCAGCCAGCCCAACGCAGACCCAAGCCAGGGGGGATGCAAGGGCAGCTTGACTCTTTTGGGGGACCTTTTTGGGGTCCAAAGGGACCTTTCAGGGAAGAGCAGGGCAAGGTCCGACATGCTGCCCCTGGGCTGACTGCACGGGGAGAGAGCAGGGAGAGCCCGATACAGTGTGCTGGTGCAATCCCCGGGCGCTGCTGCAGAGGCCAAGGGGACCCGTCTGCAGCGGGGTGCCGGGCAGGCGAGCGGTGCGGGATGCAGGGTGATGCAGCCCGTGCTCAGCACCGCATGGGGCTGCCGGTGCATGCATGCAGGTGCCGGGTGGGCGAGCAGCACAGGACACAGGGCGATGCAGCCCATGCTCAGTGGCACACGGGGCTGCTGGTGCATGCATGCAGGCACTGGGCGGGCACATGGTGCCCCCTGCACAAGGGAGCCTGCACCTGCGGCTCACAGAGAGCGAGTCCGGTCTCGCCGGGGGCCCGGGGCAGCGGTGCAGCCCCAGCCGGCCGGGTTAGGCGAGAGTCAGTGAGCACATGATGCACCCCGCGGGGGCCGCGGGCTGAGGTCAGTTAGTCACACCCAGGCAACGGCACTGACTTCACCGCGGGCAGGAGCAGCTCCGCACGTCCCGCACTCCCCCAAGGCAGGGCAGGAGCGCTGATCTGCGGCGGGGGGACGGCGCGCTGCTGCCGAGACCACGCTGGTTATCGGCGCGAAGGCATTATTCTGATTAGGACGTACGGCTCCCCAGAGCCCCTCTGGCTCCTGCGCCTGCCAAAATAGTTTCACCCATCCTGTGTCCAAAGTGCAACTGCTAATCATGTCCTGCTGGTCCCCAAGGAGAAATTGCAGCGCCTCTTCCCCCCAATCCTGTACGAGCCTTGCGTCCCGCTTGCAGTGCTGGCCCCGTCTCCCGAAACGCCAGCTGGGTGGGATCCGACATTTGTTGATGTCATTGAAAGCTGTTTCCATCCCCCTGGAGCTTGGGACGTCTGCAGCGCGCTGGGCGACGCGTCCCGGCTCAGAGGGCTGGGGCGCGGGCCCCGTCCCCGCAGCCGGCGGCGGTGGGGGATGTGCCACTGGCCCCAGCACTGGCCTGGCTGGGCCGCATCCAGCCCTGACCCCGGAGACCCAGGGGAACTCAGCCCAGGAGCGCGAGTTTTCAGTTTTGCTCCCGATCACACACGCTTCGGCAGGAGCCGCGTTTTTTTGGGGAAGAAAGAGTTAATCACTGGGCGGCCACTAATGAGTCTTAACTGGGAATGACCCGGCACCGGGGAGAAGTGAACCCATCGTCCTTTCTGGTGTTTGACCGTCTTCCAGTGCGAATCATGAAACGCAGAGCCCGGGCGTGAGCTCCCCATTTGTGTCAGGAGGCTCTGATTTATTCTATTTATTTATTTTTGCCATCTGGTTGAGGAGGGACGTTAGAAGCAAGCGTGAGAAACCCAGATGTGCCGCGTTGCTCACTGCTGTGCGAGTGCCACGAGATGCCGGCTCCCAACGGCGCTTTCCAGCGCTTGGGTTTTCCCGAGCGAGATCGGGCCACGCAAGCCGCCCACCACCCCCAGTCCGCTCCCGCCCCAGGGACGTGGCGGGACAGGCCACGACAGCCCAGGGCACCATCCTGATGAGACCGAGGGGTGAATCGCGGCGTGCAATGCTGTGGCTGGTTCCCCATGGCATCGCTGGCCCCAAGCTCAGCTGCAGCGCCTGCCACGAGCATCCTCCATGGCATGCTGTGGGATGCAGGGATGAGAGGCTGGCGGGTGCCCGGGCTGGTCCCCTGGTTGTGCCTGCTTGGCCATCCCTGCCAGCGAGGTGACGCTCGTCCCCCCTGCTCCGGCAGGCGCCCGCACTCGGGGTCCCCGGCAGAGCCGCTGAAGGGTCCTGTTAGCGTGCCGGGGTGTTCCCAGGCTCCCACACTCGCGTCCACGCGGCTCCCYGGCCACGCGCCCTCGCTCGGCAGCACCACAGGGCTCACAGGCACCGAGCTGCAGCCATCTCGGGGTCCATCACCCTGGGGCTCGTGCCATGGGTCATCAGCGGAGCTGGGGCCGAGCCTGGCCCCGGCTGTGCCGGCGCTGGCTCCACAGCAGCACTGTGACATCGCCATCCCGTGAAGTGGCCCTTGCGCCGCCGGGCAAGTGGCTGGCATGAACATTCCCGTGGCCCCGGCTCAGCGGGCAGAGGTGGTGGCCAGGCCCCGACCTGGGCAGAGTGGCTCACCGGGGCACGTCCTCCAGAGCCAGGGGAATTCTTCTTTTTCTTTTCTTTTTTTTTAACGATTATTTTTTGCCAGGGCTCCTCCGAGACACGAGAGATGATCACACAGGATCTTAGCTCATCCGCTCGCTGTCTCATGCCGGGGAGGCTTGGCGGGAGGCCCGAGGGCTCCGGAGGAGGAGGAAAATTTCATCATCCTGCTTCAGCGTCTCGGATAATCAGCCCCTTGTTAACCGATCCGTCCCCACGCGGGGCGCTTGCGAGGGCCCGCACTGCTGCTGCCCGTTAGGTGGTCTTGGCCCAGGCTAAACTCCTTCAAGCCTCTCCCAGGACTGCCTGGGAGTCTGGGAAGTGGCTGTAACTTTATCTGCCCCCCCTCCCCAACATTCACTTCCCTTTGCCTCTTCCCGCCGGGATCTGGGGTTTTCTAGCGCCTCGGGGCTCCTCTGCACTGCATCTTTTGGCACTACCGGTATTTACAGAGTGCTGCAAAAACTGGCTCCCTGTGCCGCTCGCACGCAACCTCCCGGGTGCCCGGCAGCTCCCGCTCTGGCCCCGCTGCCGGCAGTGAGCCGCCAAGTGCCGATTTAACCATTCCTGGTGGGAAATTTCCTGGTGGCGGGACAGTCCCTGGCACAAGGGGGGGGCCTGCCGTCACAGGGACCAGCCTCACAGGGCTGTGCCTGGCCCCAGTAGGTGCTCACAGGCTGGGGATGGAGCTTGGCCCAGAGGGTTTTTTGGAGGAGATGCCACTTGCTGGGTGATGGGGCCACGGCAGTGGACGGCGCTTGTCAACCCCAGCAAAGAAGAGCCCAAGACGGTCCATTTCTGTGTGTTTATTTTTTAAAAAAGTATAAAAAAATAAATATTTAAATAGAATTCTCTATATATATTATCACAGATCTTATTAATTAATTATTATTATTATATTAATAACATTATTAAAAGCCAGGTCAGACAACTGGTGGGCGCTGGGCTTTTCACGTGCATGCACACATGGCAGCGCCAGCATCCCCGAGCAAATAAATAAGCACTTGCAGTCCAGCCCGCGACCGCGCACATCACACGCATCCCCAGGCCCCCTGGCCAGTCCCTCTCCATGCTGGGATGAAGAGTGAGGAAGAGGAGCGGAGTGCCGGCCCAAAGCACCCAGACCCCGGGAGAAAGCCCTGGGAAGACCAGTTGGCTCGTGGGCCAATTTCCCTGCTTCGGGCCCCGGCAAGACCCCCTGGCGAGGCCGTGGTTGCGCCAGCCGCAGCACCAGGAGTCGCCGGCTCCCGCCTTGACCGTCCTGGGGCTCCAGCCATCCTCGGCACCCTGATGCGACTCTCGGCATCAGCTCTGAGAGCTCCGTGGGACTGTCCGGCAGCAGCAGCACCACTGTCCCCCGGGGCCACACTCATCCCCTACAGCCACGGCCCTGCAAAATGGGCCAGTGCTGCATTCAAAGGCCCCTAAAGCCCTTTTGAGGAGAAAAGTGCTTTTCCTAGCCCCCTGGAAGAGCTGCTTGGTTGTGGCACCACGCGGATGCGCCCTTCCTGCAGCCGCAGGAGCTGGCTCCAGACCCTATCCCTGAGGCCATTGCGGAGCTGTGCCGGAGGCAGCCAGCGTCGGAGGGCCATGCTCAGCCGGGTGCGAGTGGCGGCACGGCCGTGCAGCACCCAGGAGTCCATGGTCTCGTGCCAGGCACCTCCGCTGCCTGCTCCCGGCTCGCCACGGGGCTGGGGGGGTCCCATCTGCACAGCAGATCTGGGCTCCCTCTTGGTGCACACCCAGTGCTCCCAGGCCTGAAACGCCAGGCTCGAGCAGAGCGGAGCGGTCAGCAGGAGCGTGGCACAGCCTCGTGCCGCCGCTGGCAGCTGCTTTGCACCGTGTCCTGGGGACGTCGGTGCTCACATCCAGGCCTCGCTCAGCCAAATCCCATTTTCGTCGGAAGAGGAGGCTTTTGGCTAAACGGTTCAGGCGTTTTCGCGGGTCGCTCTCTGCTTCGCCGACCTGCTCCTGGCAGTGTGACGACTCCTCCGGCTCCGAGCACCTCTCACGATTGAGGACAACCCTTGCTATTTTCCCTGTTTTTAACAAAATTTACAAGACCCCAAAGTGAAGGGTCCAACCACCTTCCCATCGGCATGGGCCTCGCGAGGACGGGGATGGCCAGGGCCACCCCGTGGGGACTGGCCCGTCCAGCCTGGTGTGGAACACCTGCCTGGTGCCCGGCCGCTCTGCCCGGTGCTCTGCAGCACACCGAGCACAGTCATGGATACCCTGTGACATCAGCCTCGCTGCGGCTACCCCTGTGGAGCATCAAATAATAAATTAAAGCTCAGGGCAGGGGCAGACGGGGCCGGTGCCAGGGCAGGAGGGACGGGAGAGCAGGAGGAGATAATAAATACAAAGGCGAGGGGGACTGTGGAAGGGAAGGACTATGGGGGTCAGGCGACGCGGTGGTGGTCCCATGGTGAGCCAGGGACTGGTGGGGACACAGGGATGCTCAGTCCACTTCCCACTGCCGGCTGTCCCCCCTGCCAGGTGCCAGCACCAAGGTCTGCCTTGAAGGAGTCTTGGCTCAACCATCCTTTCTGAATCCTCTTGTGGCTTTCTGGGCCCAGTGGCAGGGCAAGAGGTGCCACGGGTCATGCGCTCATGCAGGGCTCAGGTGAGGTAGGAGTATGCGAGCCGCCTGGGAGATGACCTGCACGTACTTCCGGAGCACCTGGCAGCCCTGCTGCTTCTTCTTGAAGGCACTCTTGCCCTTGCTGCTCTCTCCATAGCTCACGTCCACCTGGAAGATGTTGTAGTTCTTGCAGAGCAGGCAGGTGAGGTTGGAGATGAGGCCCCGTGTGGTCTTGGTGGTGTTGTGGAGGCGGTCGAGAAGCTCCTTGGCTGTGGGGTTGAGTTCCTCCTGGTCCCGCGTGATATTCCCCAGTGAGGCATTGAGGAAGGCAAAGAGCTTGTACATGGCCACCATGACCTCCTTCTCGCTTGTCCGGTTCACGCGGAAGGTGGGGAAGTAGACGCCATTGGGGTTGCAGAGCTTGTCTGTCTCGCTGCTGAAAGGCTCTCCCTGGCACTTCAGCTGGGGGGCAGGCAAGCGTCACCAGGGGTCCTGGCCGCCCACCCTGTCCCCGTCCCCCAGGTCACTGCCCCATGGCACTTCCTGCCCCCGATGCTGCCCCAGCTTGGGCACCCTCCTTCCGAGCACCCAGGGGTGTCGTGGTTGGCTCGTGCTGCAGCTCAGCAGCTTCAACTTTCATGTCCCCAGGATGTCCCCGGCACGAACCCCCACGCCAAGAACTACCATTGCCGCCTTTAATGGGTTTTCCCCCGGCACCCATGGCAACCCTGTTCGCAGCCCAGTCCGGGCGCCAAAGTGGCGAGAGGCACTTACGTAGAGGCTGAAGAGGTCCTGGGCCGTGGCGTTGAGCAGCGCGACCTGCTTGCGGGTCTGCTCATGGACGTTGGAGCGGCACAAGCTGTTGATGGGGCAGCCAGTGCTGGGGCTGTTCACCAGCAAGGCCCGGCCGGCCACCAGCCTCCGGTGCAGCAGGAGCAGGGCCACAAAGGGGAAGACACCTGGGCACAGGGAGAGAGAGCAGAGGGTCAGCAGGTCCCCGGCACAGCGCCCATCCCGGTGACGGGCGCCCCGGGCACCCCGAGCCCAGCCGGTGCCACCAGTGGGACTGGCCCCGAGCACCTCGGATGGGAGGCCGCCAGGCTGGGCTTTGCCTGGAGCCTCTGCTTCCCGCTTTGCTTTTCCTCCTTTCTTGGGGAAAGCGCTCCCAGCTGCCTGGCGCTCCCATGCTGCCACCCGCTCCGCCACCTCGGCTCAGCCCCGCTTCCTCACCTGCCCATGGGCCAGCCCCGCTCCCGGCAGGAATTCCCCTGCCCTCCTTCCCTGTGGGGCGCCCGCTGGCATTCCCACATTTCGCAACTGCCCGGTGACGGCCTGTCAGATTTAATCGAATATGCAAAGCGATTTCCTCCCCGTTATCCTGCAGGAGTGGGGCCCCACCCTGGCGCTGGCACCCGCTGACTCAGCCAGGTGCCAGCCAGGAAACCTCCTCGAGGCTTTCACTTTAATCCTCTGCGCAGCGCGGGGGCCCCGGGGGGGCCGTGCCTCAGTTTCCCCATCTGCAAAGCCAGCGTGGTGACACAACCACAGCGGCAGTGGTCACTTGCCAAGGAGCCCTGGGAAGAGCCAGCGCAGCTGCCGGTGACGTGGGCCAGGAAATCCCTGGCTGCTGAACAAGCGCTCCCTTGAGTGCCAAGCTGGGTGCAGCTGGGTCGCCCTGGCTGGGTGGCCCCAGGGTCTCTCCTGCCGGCAGGGCAAGGGGGATGCGCTGCCCCCCAAGTGCATGGGCCCCCCCCCCAAGCCGGCATCCCTGGGGCGCCAGCCCGAACCTCCAGCTCCGGCTGCAATCCCAGCCCTCGTCCCTGCCTCTCGCCAGCCGCCCTGCCAGCACGTCACACCTGCATGCCAGTGGGGAAACCTGTGTCCCGCTTTGCTGGCCGGAGCACCCCGACCACGGGGTGAGGTGGCTGCGGAGAAAAGCCACCCAGACCCCGGCAAATGTCTTGGTGTGCATGGCCATGCAGCCCCCCACGCTCTGCTCCAACCCCGTGAGCATCCTGGCCGAGCAGCCGGTGTCCCAGCAGCGCGGGGACCCTCCGGCCCCCCCACGCAGCACTGCCATGCCGCTGCCAAAAGCTGCCCCAGGCTCTGACGAGTGCCGAAATTGTCTGCACTTGTAAGAGCCTCTGCATTGCCGCAGGTCCCGGGGAACACAATAACCGCTTTATTTACCCTCGCTGCAGCAACGCCCGTGCCCAGCTGGGGAAGGACTTACCTGGCTGTGTTGCAATTGCCTACCCACTGCTGCCCGCGCTCAGTGGCGGTGCAGCGAGCAGCAGGAGGGCCCCAGCCACGTAAAGCGCAGGCGGCAGCACTGAGGTGACCCAGTTCCTCCCTGTGGAGCCAGGCCCGCGGCGTGTGCGGCCTCGACCTCGCGGACCCTCCCCGCCGTGCCGGCCCTCCTGCTTCCTTCTGCCCATTTCACAGCTGGGCAGAGTGAGGTCGGGAGCACCCACGTGTGCCAGCGGCCGCCGTGGGCACTAGCGGGGGCCAGGCCCCCTCCTGCAGGCAGGGGGCAGGCGCTGCCCCGGGGCTCCTGGCCCACCCCGGGCGGCTCCCGCAGCGGCGGCACCCACGGCAGCCCCGCTCTGGCTGTGCTCGCTGCGCCGGGCTCAGCGCAGCTCCATGCAAAGCTTCGTCTGCACTTGGCAGCTTCCTCATTTCTCGGATTTCTTAGTTGCCTCTAATTAAGCAAGAATTGCCTGCCTTTTACAGCATCCAGAGACCCGGGAGGAGAAAAAGAAAAAGGGGGGGGGGGAAGCAAGATTCTCCCCCCACACACCCTTTTTGGAAGTATTTCGAGTTATATAAGTGTCCAGATGTTGGCTGAAACGCGCCAGAAAGGCATTTTTTTTCCTCCCTGCTGCCAATTCCCAGAGATGCTAACCCCGGGGAAAAGCAAAGTTTCGGGAGGGTTTGCTCTCGGCAGCGAGCGGCAGCGCCGGAGACAAAGTGTGCGTGTGTTCGTTTCAACATCACCAAAGTTAAAAAGCCGGGGGAAGGGGGAGGGGGGTGGGAAGGGGGAAAGGACGAAATAGGTTCGACAAAGATGTTTTTTTTACCTGCCGGCACGAACTTCATTGTGAGCTGTGTCCCGGGAGCAACTTTAATAGAGATTGATGCTGGCAGAAGAGGTTTTCAGAAATTCATGTTCATACTGGGGGACTTCTCTTGGTTTATATACCGGTCCTCCAGTGAGCCTGTGTTGTAAGAAAGGGGAGGAGGGGGGACGAGGGGGGGAAAGCAGAGAAACACTATCATTACTTGTATTGAAACTGTAAATCAGGAAGTAAAGGGCTTTGGAAATCGTGAATGATTCTTAGAAATAAACTTCTGATAAAGTTGATGTCACCGGGATTGTGGTTTATTCACGCACAGGGCTTGGGGGGGGGGGGGTGTCGGTTAAGTGGGCAGATTGAAAAAAAATGAAAAAAAAAGAAAAACCACAGCAAGCACACGGATTTTTTTTTTTTCCTTCTTCGCCGCTCGACCTCCGGGCGTCCTGGGGGGCYGGTGCGCGGGGGCACGGGGCGGCGAGCGGCTCGACGGCCCGCGCGGCGCTACCAAGTGCCAGCACCGTGAATCATGTTTCCACATCACTTTCACCCCCCTGTGTCCCCCGGTGATTCCCCTTGGCCGAGCCGCCCCGCGGGCTGCCCCGTGCGCCGGCGCCTCCTTCGGAGAAGGAAACTGGCACCCCGGCGGAGGGGGTGAAAAAAAAAATAAATAAAAAAATTTGATTTTCGTTTTTTCTGGAAAAAATGGGGGGGCAGGAGGTGACGGCGTGCTCCCAGGGAGGGGGGCAAGGGTCCCCGCTCCAGGGGTCCCTCCCACCCCGCGCCACGGGCGACAGGCTCAGTGCTGTTGGGACCCCTCAGCCGCCAGCAGCTATTTGCAGCGGCTGCCGGTTTTGGGGGTCGGGGGCAGGGGATGAGGAACGCCTTTTTCGAGCGAAAAAAGCGGACGCCTTGCGCCCTTGCAAAAGTGCTGCTTGGGCAAAAAAAAAAAAAAAAAAAAAAAGAACAGGAGAAAAGTTCTGTTTTCTGCTGGGGAAAAGAGACAAACCCACCCAGCACCAGTGGGCAAGGCTGGACCAGCCCCCAGGCCCCGCGCGCGCACGTTAACCCTTCGCAGTGCGGGGCTGCCAGCTCCCACCTGGCCCCTCGCCGCCCGCCTGCCACCCCAGTCCCGGCCTGCCACGACCCGCTGTGCAGCCCCGAGGCCAGCATGATGCTCCGCTTAGTTAAAAGGTGCAAAAATCAGTGCCGGAGCGGAGAGGCAGCGAAAAGAGCCTTTAACCCCTTCTGCCGGCCCCACGGGGACAGGAACAGGTTAAAGCCACTTTCGTTTTTCTCCGATGTGCGGCTTTTTTTTCTTTGTTTTTTTTGTTTTTTTTTGTTTTTTTTCCCCCTTTTGGGGAATGCCAGGTTGAAACTTTTGATCAGGTTTGACGAGTTTGCGCCCTGTTTGCACTGGCAGCGCGAAACCTGCTGGGGCCACAGGCGAGGGCCGGTGGCGCAACAGTGGCCGCCGCCGCCCCTTCGCCTGCCCCACGCGCGTCCCCCAGCCGGTGCTGGGGCCTGGCCCGCCAGAGTCGCAACGAAACGCCGGTTGCAGGAGCCCCACCGCGGGCGGGCAGAGCGCCGCTCGCCGCTTCGGGGGCCTTGCGAGGAGAAAAAAAAAAAACAAAACGTGTGGAAACGGGCACTTCACCCCACTGCCACGCATGGCTGGGCCACCGGTGGCTTTTCTACCCGGCAGCATCGCCTTGCCGCCCTGGGGCACTGCTGCCTTCGCACGGCAGCGGCACGTGGGCCTGAACCCCAGCAGCGGTGCTGCTTCCCCCTCTCCCAAGCCTGCGGGGGCCAGTTGGAGACTCAGGTGCTCAGGTGCCAGCTGCCTGTGGCACCCTCACCGGTCACGTAGCCGCCACATGCCTCAGTTTCCCCAGGCATCGGGTGGGCTGCAGGAGGGAGACACTGCGACTTGTCATCCCAGGCCCAGGCTGGCCTCCCCGGGCTGCCACCCCGTGAGCAGGAAGGTGCTGGGTAATGGGAGGGCGATGGGGCGAGGGGATGAGCACCGGCCACACGCCAGTGGGGCACATCCGGGCCCCGGGAACCGTGTTTCATGTATCATTTAATATTTGAATATCCGCTGCCACCCAGTTAGCTAAGGAACAGGCATCTCCTTGCTGCCGGCAGCAGAGGAGGCTTAGGAGCGGCACTGCCTCAGGCCCCTGCTCTGCTCCATCCATCTGCTGCCCTTTCGCTGCCCCTCTGCAGAAGCGGAGGCCAGGTCCACCCCGGGCCGCTGGGGATGCCTGCAGGGAGCCCCAAGCCGCGCACAGCAAGGAAACGAGGGTTGCATCACTGCAAGGGAAATAATTGCCCGTCCGCACGTGCGTGCGTTAGGCAATGAAATCACCGCTTCGCTGTCCATCCGCCTGCTCACCAGGGCACCACAGGCTGAGGCCTCCCCATGACCCCCAGCCAAGAGACGCTCACAAATCATCCCCCAAACTCACTGGCAAAAAGAAGGGAGTCGGGGAAAGGGCTCCGCTCACCCCCCGCTGCCCTTTCCACCCACATCCGTAGGTGCGAGCAGTCCCAAAGGGGGCAGGAGCTGGACTGGCCCCGCTGTCTCAGCCCTGGAGCAAACCAAGGGGTTCGCCCCAGGACGCCCGGCAATCGAGCCAGCATCCCCCGGGGGACACGGCGGCCGGGGGGGGGGGGGTCTCCATGTTCGCCCCGCGGTGCTGGGGGCGACGTGCTCGGGAAGCTCCAGGAAGCGCTGGGCGAGCCACTCCTCCAGGCCCCTCGGCTAGGGGAGCACACCCGAGCAGGCCGGAGCGCGCCGTGCGAGCCAAGCGGCAAGAGGAGGCGTGCGGGCCGCACTGCGCTGCGTCACGCCGTGCCGCGCCAGCATGGCCGGGAGCCACCGGGCAAGGCCGGGGTGCTGCGGCGGCGCTGGGATGTGCCTGCGAGCCCAAGGGGCCTGGCGCTGGGCACAGCACCCTGCCGCCGTCGGGGCCCGCAGCAGCCGCTGCCCTGCTGAACACTGCTCTCTGCTGTCCACACGCGTTACGAGTCTGCTCCCAGGTCTCAGCGCCGCACGGGGACAACGGGGGGACGCCCCGGAGGGGACATCCCCGAAGGCATCCCCGCAGCGCCGGCACTCTGCTCTTTCCCGGGGCGGCCGCTCCGGGGCAATGCCCGGTGGGGACGCGGAGTCTTTGGGGAAGGGGAAACGCAGCTGCGAAGCGGCGGGGCTGCCCAGGAGCCCGGCTGCGTTTCGGCATGACTTTCCACCCCAGGGCCACCAAGCCCTTCGAAACACTGAGCAGCCGAGGCCCGGTGGCAGGGGGGCAAATCTGAGAGACCCCCACCCCCCCCGGCCCTGGCGGTGTAAATAAAGCGGGGGTGTTTCTCAGCCTGGGTCCCCCCCTTCCCGTGTCCCCCTGCCGCTGCCCTTCCGTCTGCCGCAGCCCAGCGGACCCAGGGCCCGTTGGCACGGAGCGGGTGCCTCGAGCGCCAGCGCTGCTGCAGTTGCAGCCCTGCAACCTGGAGTAGCCCCGCACTTTCTTACATGGGCTGCATTTTTTTACTGCACTTTTTTATTGCACTTTTTTTAGTGGCTCTCTCTTATTTCAAAATCTGGGGCACGCTTGCCTGGGATCTGCTTTGTCTTGCAAAGCAGCAGCTTTGGGGACAGCTGCGCCCCGCCAAACTGTGGTGTAGACCCTCGCTCATATGCCCACCTCCTGCTCAACACCCTGGGGATGTCCCCCGCGGGCGCTCATCCCGCCTGGGGCTCTGCCATCTCCAAACCCCACCGCTGCGGGACAGGGGCAAGAGGAAGAACGAAGTTCCACGGGCAGCTTGGCTCCTGCTGGGAGCTCGCTTGCGCCATGGGAGCAATTGCAATTTTCTCAACCAACACCTGGATTTGCCTGTGTGGATGCACAAAGCAGCATTCAGCCCACTCCCTCTGCTTGCTGCGGGCCAGCCTCGGTGTCATCCCACAGGAGCTGGGCAGCACCGGGTGACTGCAGAAGAGCGGGGACCTGTGCCGGTGTGGGGTGAGTGCTGGAGGATGCAGCCGGCTCCAAGGGCAGGGACTGGGACAGCACACAGAGGATGGAGCCGTCTGCTCCCAGCCCACCCTCCCACTCTCGCTTTCTGTGTATCGGACTATTCATTATGCCACCAAATGGGAGCCTGTTGCCAATTCAGCCAGGGGTAAGACGCTGGTCTCCCTCGGTCAGAGCTTGCGGAGTGAGAAACTTGGAGCCTGATTTCCTTTTTCCTTTCTCGGGCTCGTCCAGGGGATGCGGCAGCCGACTGGGGAGTGAAGTCATGCCGGGAGCGCAGGTTGGCGGAGGCAGGAATGCACATCCTCCCGCACCGCGTGACTCACCCGTGCGCGGCGCGGGGGGCTGGCGAGCCACCGCCGGCCAGCGCGGGCTCGTCCCCGGCTCCCCCGGGTGGCCCCGGCACCCCCGCCGCTGCCCGGTGCCGCAGCACGGCCGCAGGGGGCACTGGCTGCCCGGGATTTTTGCTCTTAGGCTCGATTTACAGTTTCGGGAGGAGACGGGACTTGCTGCCCCCTCCAGTCCTGGGACCGGCATTGACCCGAGTCCGACCCACACGCTGGCCCCCGGAGGAGCCTGGTGCATCCTGCGCCGTGGCCCCGAGCGGGAAGGAGAATCCGGCAGGAGCTGACGGCCGCCTTCGGCAGCGTCCCTGGCGCGGCCGCGGGCTCTTTGGGTGGTCGGGCTCTGGCTGCGGGGGCGGCAGCCGCTGGCGGGGGCCAGGCAGGCCGCGAGCGTCCTGGCCGCAGTGCCCAGATACGCCGGTGTGCCAGGGCCAGGGGGGCTCGCCCGGCGCCTGGGGCACCCCGGGCGCCGCGGGTCTGGGGGCTGCCCCATGGGGGGTCTAAGGACAGTCTGAGTAAGTCTCTGGGGAGCTCACCCATGGGTGGGGGAAGCCCAGGATTGAATAAGTCCAGGGAATGAATTCCCCTTTGACTCACGGAGCGAGGGAGCTATTTTTCCATGTCCGGGGAGGCGAGGCTGTGGGCTGGCTGCCTGCTGCCCACCACAGCCCCAAGCGCAGGCATTGCTCCCCGGTGTTACTCCCTGGGTGTTGCCCTGCGGGTGTTACTCCCCGGGTGTTGCTCCACAACCACCTATGTGACCTCCAGGTTAAAGCCCCCGTGGCCTCAGGCTTGGGGCAGTGAGCAGCTGCGCTGCCTGCGTCCCTCCATCCCGCGTGGCGCAGGGCACTGTCCCACCACCGCTGCATGGCCGACGCAGGCTGACAGGTGTTCGCAGGGAGCACGACCGGGCGCTCAGAGCAAAGCCGTATTTCTTTCCCGGAATCAGCTTCCCTCTGGGCTTAACACCGCCACGCAGCTGGCGCGACACTGCAGCCACTGCAAATGGCACCGCAACGTGACCACCGGCCACGCGGTGCGTGCCCCAACTGCATGTGGCAAAAAGCACGGCCTAAGTCGACTTTCGAGATGAGCGTTTGGAAAAACAGCTCCGTTGCCTTCGAGCAAATCACTCCTCTCTTGCACAGAGCCGATTTCCAACGAGCAATTCAGTTTCCAGTCATTTTGCAAGCGCGGGTGGCCCTGGATTGCAGACCGTGGACACGCAGAGCCGGGTGCTGCGGGGCTGCTGTGAGGGAAACCCCTGGGAGCCAGAGGGGAGCTCCTGGAGTGGGTTTCCCACTGTCCCCCCATGCCACCTCCCAAAGCCTCCATCCCGCTTGCCATGGTCACCTACCTCTGCCCTTGCCTTCGAAGCCCATGCAAGCGGTGTCTCCTGCAGAGCCGGGCAGGAGGCACGGGGACACCGGCCGCCTGCGGGACGTGGCACGGTCACCGGTGGCGCAGCAGGCCGGCGTGGGCTGCGTCATGCTGACATCTTCCCACGGCCGGGGCTGCGGTGCGCGACCCAGGGCAGGGGGACGCTTTCTCGGGCGACAGGAGGCTTGGCAGTGCCCGGGGTTTGCTGCAGCGATGCTCCCCGCAGCAATGCTGCCCGCAGCGATGCTGCCCGCAACTGACTCACTGGGGCCGCGCGGCCTGCTGTGAGCTGGGAGCAGCGCCTGGTGCCGGCGCACGGGAGGGAACAACTGACTCCGCGGCTCCGTGTGACCGCCCGGCCCATGCCCTGGCTTTTTTGACTCAGCAGCCCTCCTCCTCCTCCTCGGCACCCGGCTTGTGGCAGCCCAAGGCCGGGGGCTTCAGCAGCAGCAGGCGAAGACCCCGCTGGGGTCCAGCCCTCGTGCCCAGGAGCGTGGAGCCACGAGGATTTCGGGTTTGCAATTGCACTTTGCATCCAACAAACAAACGAAACCTCCGCTGCAGCGAGAGGGGCAACGCTCCTTGAAGCCGTGTGGCTTTGCCACCACAACCACGGCGCGAGGCTTGCCGGAGGATTGCCCGGCGGCACCGCTCGTCGGGACCCTGAAAGCCTGGCCAGCCCCCCCTGTGCCACGCGGTGGCATCCGGGGAGCCGCTGGCACCGGGGCTGCAGCGCGGCTGGGCACCTGCCCCGCCATGGAGAGTGGGACAGCAGGGACCTCGCTTTTCTCACTTCCCCCTTATTTTTCGTTATTTTTTCCCCTGTGGTTGAAAATGTCTCAGTCTGGGGTACTTGGCTGCCCCACGAAGCAAACCGCAGGTCACGCAGCAAGCGGACGCCTTTGCCCCTCGCCGGCCGGGGGCCGAAGTGGTTTCCGCCTCGGAGCTGCGTCCCCGGGAGCCGTGTGCTGTACCGGGCCACGCGCCGTGCCGTGGCATTGCCATGCCGTGCCACGGGCCGCACCGGGCACCCCGCGAGGGCGACGGTGCTGCCTGGCCCCACTCCCGGCTCCCCCGAGGCAGCTCACGGCCGCAGCCCCGCTCCCCCCGGCCCCAAGGTGATTCTCAGGCTCCAGATGCCGCGACCTCTCAGTCTTGTTTTCTACACAAAATTGCTCTTCTCCGAAAACCCCCTGCATTTCCCCCTTTCCTTTCAGGTTATTGCTAATTTGTTTCTAAAAGCATGCAAACTTTCGCCATCGCCGTGCCTCCCTCCCTCCCCACCTACATAGCTTTCAGCTGCAAATTCCTGGCAGCAACTAGACCTTGTAGCCCCAAAAAGCCCCTGCAAGGACATGAAAAGTTTGTAAAATGAGTTGCCTCTCTCCGGCGCATGGTAAGTGGCGCCTGTTCTCAGGGCTGGGGTTCACAGTGCGTTCATAGTGGTACCCGGGAGGCAGTGTCATGAGCGTGGCTGAGACCGGCACCGGGGACAGCCCAGCCTCCGGCTTTGCCAGGGTCATTGGTGCAGGTAACTGGAGCTGTCCGCCCTGCCCACGGCGCCCGTGGGAACAGCCCAAATCCAGCCAGGTTTGGGGCTGCTCGGTCAGCCCCAGCCCCCAGAAAGAGCCCTCTCGCATCCCGCATCCCGTCCTGGTGGAGAGAGCGGCTTCCCGCTTACACACACACGCACCAACTGTTCTCGGATGTAGTTCAATGTTTTATTCTTTTCAGCTGTAATGCAAAAATAACTGAGCATGGTTTGTCCACCACGAGCAGAAAGGGTAGGCCCCCTCTCACAGTACAAAAAAATATTTAAATTCATAAATAAAATATTGTTACATTTATATTTTAACACAATAAAAATATCACAAAAAATATATATATATATAGTCATATATTAAAACCGCATGTTTAAATATATCTTCCCAGTGTGAGGACATTTTAAATTAAACCTTCAAATTCAATAAATACATCAGCTGTACAAATATTAATCTATAAATTACTCCTGACGCAGGCTGGCTGCTGAGGCCCCCGGCCACGGCATGTGTGGTCAGAGCCAGAGCCACGCTTCCCAGCAAAAGTGCATCCTGCCAGCTCCGCAACCCGAGAGGCTTGGGAGACGCTGAGGGCACGGGGACGATGAGGGCATGGGGATGCCATGGGCACAGGGATGCTGAAGGCAGAGTGATGCCAAGGGCAGAGGGATACTGCGGGCAGAGAGATGCTGCAGGTAGAGGGATGCTGCAGGCAGAGGGATGCTGCAGGCAGAGGGTTGCTGTGGGCAGAGGAATGCTGCTTCCAGATGCCCTCTGGGATTTGCAGACTTGGTGACAGGAAGGTTGGATGCGAGCCCTGAGCCGAGGCCAGCTGCTCCTGGGCACTAGCCGGTGTCTCGGGAGACATTCCCACCTCTGGGCACAGCGAGGCTGGCGGCTCGGCGCTGCCGCTAGCCCGCGCTGGCCACCGAGGGCTGGAGGAGAGCGTGCGCAGCGCAGGGCTGCACGCTGGGTGCTCAGCGAGCAGCGACTTAGTCAGGACGGGTCACCAGACCCATTGAATCACTGGAAAATCAAGCTGGGGTTGAAAGCAGAGGACGTTTCCGACGCGCGAAGCTGGCAGCCTGCAGTAACCCCGCGGCACCTGTCGCACGGCGCTGACCTCGCAGTGAGCAGGGCCGCGGCAGCGCGCAGAGGCCATCCTTGCCAGGGCAAGGCCAGCACCCACGGCTCCCCGGCGTGGCCACTGCAGCTGGCTCTGGGCCACCCCGACAGCCACGGTGTGGGGCAGAGACTGGGGCAGCACCCGGAGCAGTGGGCTGGCTCGCAGTGGCAGCGCAGGGCATTGGCATGGTCCGGTTTTGCGCGAACGGCGCCTGGGAGTGGGGCAGCATGGAGTGCACCTGGGCCAGGCTGGTCCGGCACGGCCGATGGGGTGGCCGCGGCACGTGCCATGCCAGCCGGCTGCAGGCAGTGATGGGTGCAGGCCCGGCTCCTGCCTGCACGAAGGGTCCCCGCGATCAGACACTGAACCAGGCTTGCACTGGCATGAGTGGGGTTGTCTTGCAGCCCGAGAATGCTCCACGCCAAGCTCTGGGACCGCGATGGCTTGGCCTCTGCTGCTGCCGGGCACTGAGTCACTGGGACCTGCTGCTTCTCGCCCTTCCAGTTTTGCACATGCAATCCCAGCGGAGTTGGAGGTGATTCCCGGCTGAGCTGTGCATCGCAGAGCAATGTGCTTGGCTTCCCACCATATCTGAATCCAGCAGGTCCCAGGGAGAAATGGTCAATTTGGGTCGCTGAGAGCCCCCTGGACGAGGGTCCAGCCTCCTGGGGAAGCCTGTCCCAGACATGGCGGCGGTGAGGGAGTCCTGCTCCTGCTCACCACCAGCCGACTGCAGAGCATGTCCACAAGTGGCCCCTTTTGCTGAGCTTTCGCAGCAAGACGATGGCAGACAGGTCCATGGGCTGGCACTGAGCTCGGGGACAGCTGTCCCGCAGCGGTGACAGGAGCCGTGGGGATGATTCACATAGCCGTCGGGAGCACCCGGGGCTGGCGGCGGTCTAGGAGCGCCTGACCTTCTTGTTGGCTCTGGGGCCTCTTCTTGACCCTCGCCGCTGCCGCCGCTTTTCTCGGCGGTCCCGAAAGCCCTTCACTTCCAGGTCCGCGTTCAATTTGCTCATGAAGCGGGAGTAGCTCCAGAGGACTTTGCATCCTTCCAGCTTCTGCTGGAAGACTTTGGTCACCACCGGCTTCTCGGGGAGGGTGATGTGGACGGGCACAACGCCGTGGGCTCGGAGCAGGGCCTCAATGTTGTTGAGGAGCCCCCGCACCTTCAGGTGGGTGCTGGTGAGCCTCTGGAGGAGCTTGGCGCCGGGGGCGTTGAGGTCTCGCTGGTGCTGCAAGATGGTCTGCAGCGCGTGGTGCATGTGCTCCATGGCCCTGTAGAGCTCCTGCAGTGCGCTGGGTGCCTGCAGGTCCGCCACGTCCCACTGGGGCAGCCACTCCACCCACTTGTTGCTTTGGCATATGTTGTTCACGTTCAGGCTCTGGTTGCTCTCCTGAGAAGAGACAAGCAAGGTGGTCACCACCGAGCAGCCGGGAGCTGCTGGCCAGGGCGCCATGGGGTGCCTCCGAGGGGACCAGCCCTGGAGGAGAGTGGTGATCCCACTGCGCTGTCCCCTCCCAACGGCGGCACTTACGTAGAAGGCGAAAAGCTCCTGCGCGTCCTCTGCCATGTGTTGCACCAGCGAATGGGTCTGCTGCAGGTACGAGGCCTGGGAGCTCCTGCTGGCATTGGTGGGCACTGTGCAGAGGATGAGGAGACTTTTGGCCACAGCTGCGGAGGAAGAGGTGGGAACGGGTTGGGGGGGGGATTTGGTGTCACCTCTCGCAGGGATTGGCCCCGGCCTCACTTCGGCAAGGGCCCGGGCTCGGGGCCCGTGGGCGGCCATGCCGGCCCCGGAGATGCCCTGGGGCTCCGGGAGAGTCAGGCACGGAGATTTCTCCCCAGATTAGCTCGCCGGCGGGGCCTTTCAGCACGTCCACGTTCCCCGCTGGGGTGTCCTGGGGGAGCCAACCCCAGGCGCGAGGCGCCGCGTGGGCCACGTTTGTGCTGCCCACGCCGGCGCCCCGCTTCCCGCCAACCTCCTGCCACCAGGCCAAGGCAGCTCCAGCACGAGGCTCCCCCGGGGCCAAGCATCCATCCGGGGGCTGCGGGAGGGGCGGCGAGGAGGAGGAGATGGGCACCCACGCTGCACCGGTGGCTGAGGGAGAGTGCAGACGCTGCAGGGCACTGTTGGCCGCGGGGCTCCAGGTGAGACCAGCATCCTTCCTCCCGTTCCCGCCGGCCTGCCGCCACCTAAAGCATCTCTCGCTGCTCGCCGCCACCCCCCCAGAGCAGTGAGCGCACCTGGAGCCCCCCAAAGAGCTAGCAATGGGGCGCCCACAGCCCCTCTCTTTCCCCTTCCTGCCCACTTCCAAGAAGAGGCACCCGTACCCGGAAAGGTCCCCACCGCTCGTCACCCACTCGCGCCACCGGGAGAGGAAAGCACGAGCGGGTTCAGCGAAACAGGCTGCCGTCGCTGAGTGACTCAGTGCCCCGGTGGGCCGTGCTGCCGCGCTTCCCCATGCAGCTCCCGCCACAGTCGGCTCAAGCGGGAGGCCCAACGCAGCAGCGCCGGCGTGCGAGCAAGAGGGTAGTTGCGGGATGCCGGCGGCGACCTACCTGCTAGCACACCCAGGGGCCGTGCGTTGCACCGCATGTTCGGGGCAGGGTGTTTCTGAGCAGTGCTGCAAGGCGCGCGAGACACTTCCTTACTGGTCGCTTATGGGGAAGCTCGCCTTTTAAAGTGCACTGATTAGCCACCACCTACAAAGGAGGCACCCAGATTCAACGGAAAGAAATACAGAAGTGAAGTGATGACTGGGGGCCAATGAGCGGGGTGAGCCGCGCTGGGGGGAGGAAATGATGCTGGCCGGCCCATGGTTTTGTTCTTCGATTCAGTTCCTCGAGGGAGTCCTTGCAGGTCCACCCTGTGCTCCGGGGAGAGCGAGAAGACCCCCCCGCTTGCCCGGGCCGTGCTGCCCTGGCGCGGCTTTGCCTGGAAGCCCAAAACAAGGAAACCAACTTCGTAGGAAAGAGCCTCTTTGAGTCAGCCCGGTTTCACTGATTTCTTTGTTAAATGGGGGAGGCTCACGGTAACGGTAGCTGCACGTTAAACTGAAAACAGCCTCTGCTACCCACCCTGAAACCGAAATGCAAAAACCGCCGCACGGAGACTGTTGGCAGCAGTGGCTTCTGCGGGAAAGCCATGGCCGGGGCATCCTGCCTGGCTCCTGGGCACCGGGCGGCCCCGTGAAGGCCATCGCTGCCCTCCGGCTGGTCGGTGCCCATCAGGGCTCCGTGCCGCTGTCCCAGGTGGCTGCAGGGACAGCTGACATCTGTCCCCAGGGCTGTCTGCACCCGCTGGGGACCCAAGCACCCGGCGCCACCTGGGCAGCGCCCCACAGCGAAGCGTGGGCGCTGTGGACCATGGCCACGAGCCCATCTCCGCAGCCGGCGTCTGCAATGTGCACTGAAATCTGCAGGGGGTCTGAGGCTTGCCGGGCTGCAGCGGTTGCAGGCCGGGGCAAATGCACTGCTGCCGTCAGCAGCCCAGGAGGCCCCGGCTCGCGCCTCTGGTTAAGGTGTGAACAGCTCTTTACCGCACTGCCAGGCTCGGTTTCACTCTGCAGGGAGTCGGATGCAGCGCTGGGCCCAGCCCTGGGCCTGATCCAGCCACCCTGGGGCCGCCAGGCACTGCAAGCCCTGCTCCTGCTCCCGGCCCCGCTGCACTGGGAAAGCTTTGGGAAGGAGCAGAGATGCCACTGTGTGGGCCAGCGGCACATGGTGAGGCTGGGCCGGAGGCAAGGGCGAGCCCAGCCCGCAGTGGCCCCCTGGCACCCGAGTCACCCCCAGCGCTGGGCTTGCTGGGGCACCTGCCGTGCATGCCTCCCCTGCTGAAGCAGCAGCAGCGGGCAATTTTGGAAAGTGGTACCCATGCTGCAGCACGCCGAGCGCCGGACCTGGGACGGCAGCATGGCCTGGTTGGCTTCTGCATGGACGTTTTGCACAGTAAAGCTGTGGTGTGCTGTGCCACGCCGCTGACCCTTGCCCACGGCATGGCCAGGCAAGCCACCGTCTTGCAGCTGCCCCAGGGCCATAGCAGTAAACAGAGCCTGGGAGGGAGGGAGCCATCAGATGAAGATGCAGCGCGAGTGGAAACGGTGTGCTTAGAGGACACTGGCACGCTGGGGGATGACCCGGGGACTGCTCCTGGCATCAGCAGTGCTCCAGAAGATGCTCTTTCCATCAGAGCCCAGCTCTGGGGCTGGAAACGTCACCCTGGGCCGGGAAGCGCTGCCCGGAGCTGCCCACCTGGCCCCGACGCCGGTTGCTGTCTGGCCTCCGGGATGCCCAGCGCTCGCTACAAACCCACAGTGGTGCCGGGAGTCAGGGTGCTGCCGCCGAAGCCGTATATGGTAAACCCGAAAGCAGAGGGTGGCCGCAGGCAGCGGCGGAGGGATGCTGTGGCGCGCGGTGGCGGAGGAAGTGGCCTGCTGACTAAGGGGCTGCCGCGCCGCACGTTGCCTGGCCCTGCTCCTCCGCCGGGGCATCTCCGCTTGGGGGGTTTCCTCTCCTCCTGGGGTGTGTGTCGGAGCTGGCAACAGTGACCAGGGGCAAAAAGCCCAGGGGAGCGCAAGCGTGGCGGGTAGCGTGAGCATCTGGGGGTGAAAAGACGGAGGCGCCGGCAGTGCTCGGCACCGTGCGTGTACATCCTCGCTGTGCGGAAGGGACAAAGCTGTGGCGGAGCCCTACTGCGCCGGGTGCTGTGCGTCCCCGGAGCCGGGCCGTGTGAGCGAGGAAGGAAATGCAACCGCCTGGGGGTCAGCGGCAGAGCTGGGCCTCGCGCGGGGCCGCGGGTGTTGCACAAAGCTGAAGCCGGCCGGGGTCAGAGGAAGCACGCTCCGGCAGCTGCCGTGCGGCAGCTGGCAGCGAGCTGCCAGCGCAGCCTCCCCGTTCTGCTGCATAAGGATTATGCAATGCTGCCAGGCAAAAAAAACACGGCTGCGAGCCCCACGGTGGGTGTGGCACAGTGCCTGGGCTCAGCATGGCCACCAGACCCACTCATGTCCCCACACCGGGCTTTCCTTTGGCTGCCAGACGCTCTGCTGAGCCAGCATGGGAGCGCCCCAGCTCCTATGGGAGCCTGCACCAGGTACCCTGGAAAATTAAACCGATTTTTATGAAATTTTATTTTATTTTCCATACAATTTATCAGATATTGCTAAAATTAAGAAGCTCCCAGCAAATCTGTCGGCTCCAGGGTGACCCTGCCGTCCGATGAGCCTATGAAGGGCCCCAACCTGGAGCTATTTTCATCAGCACACCAACTTTTGGGAGGAAAGGGGCCATGGATGCAAATGCCCTCAGTTCAGGTCTGCAAAATCCCAAGGCCTCAGGTGGTGCTCAGCCTTGCAACCCAAAATGTGCAGCACTGGTGCCCCGAGCCCCTGAAAGCACAGGGCTGAAGAGCGAGAGTTTGCTTTGCAAAGTGCATTTTGGACTCCACATCATCTTGCTTTCTCTCAGGGGGCTTTTTTTTATTATCTGCAAGCTGTGATTTTCCTATAACTGCCAAGCTCCAGATTTCAGGGCTTTCAGGTGCCAGGTGGGTGGCGGGACGCCCCGCAGTTGCGCCCTGTCCTCGTGAACACCTCCGCCGCCCCTTGCTTCTCCCGCCAAACGGAAAATGCAGCTGCCTGCCCCACCGACCCGTCGCTTGCAGGAACCGAGCGCAGCGCAGGCAAGCCCGCAGCAGCCCCCGCTCAGCTGCGTGGTGCTGCGGCCGCCTCCGGCCAGCGAACGGTGCCGTGGTGCAGCTGAACGCCTGTCACCTCCAGCTGCTCCTGTGGTGCCCTTCTGGCTGGCACAGGAAGCCACCTGAAGCAGAATTTGCACTTGCAGGTTGGATGGCCTCTGCGAGGGGAGGAAAACCCAGAAATAATATCTCTTTGAGTACGGAAGAGAGCAGCGGTGACTCATTTCCATACGAAGAAATCTTTTCTTTTCCCAAATTTCTCCCCCCCCCCAACCAACCTGCAGAGTTCCCTGCTGCAGGAAACAGGCTGCGTGCGGCATTCGGTGAAGGCTGCGGCACCCTGGCCTGTGTTGCCTCCTCCCGTGTCACCATGGTGGGCAGGGTGTTACCACCACCATCCCCTGGGCGATGAGCTGTCTGGGGCAGCAGGCCCTGGGCATCAGAGGCTGCTAGAGATGAGCTTTGAGCGAGGTCACTGACACCTGGTGCTCCTCCACCACCACTGTTTGGCTCCTCTGCCCTCAGCCGCGACCCAGATTTCTCTGCAGCGGTGCCTCCAAGGAGACCTTGGATGGCCTCCAAGGGATCTTCTTTCCGTCTCATCCCCCTCCTCCTCTCCCAGCCGTTGCTGTGTCTGCACTAGAAAATGAACGAGGGTCTGAGGCCAAATGGCCCAGGTTGGTCATGTCCCTGTGGCTGGATCCTCCTCCTCTGGGTGTCATCTGGCAGAGCGTGAGCTGGCACCAGCCACATCCATGCTGGGGCCTGTGCAACCAAGCAAGCAGCCTGGGAACATGTGTGCCATGACATGGCCTCGCTCTGCAGTGCAGCCATGACCATCAGAGCTGCTCTAGTGCCCACATCCCCACAGCACCAAGCACACATGACCATGGTGGCCATTCCTGCAGTCCTGGCTCTGCAGGACTCCAGATCATGCTGGGGCTTCATGGCCCCAAGGGCGCTGATGGGACTCAGGACCCAGGAAGCATGGAGCTACCATGGCCTCCTCTGGAGGGCCTGGCATGGCTGCCAGGGACAGGTGCTGGGCACAGGCCCACAGTCACATCTGGTCAGGCCATGGGCTTCCTCATCCTGGCCTGGTGGGGCTGGCAAAGGTTGTATGTAGGACAACACTGGAGGGAAGAAGGATCCGTAAGTTCCTTGTCTCCAGGAGAAATCACAACAGTTTGACAAAGGCAATTTGTTCATCCATCCACCCATCCACTCATCTATCCATCCATGTATCCACATATCCATCCATCCCATCCATCCATCCACCCATCCACCCCATTCATTCATCCAGCCCATCCACATATCCACCCACCCCATCTATCCATCCAGCTGTCCATTCACTCCACTCATCCATCCATCCACCTATGCATCCATGTATCCACCTATCCATCCATCCACATGTCCATCCACCCCATCCATGCATCCACATATCCATCCACCCCATCCGTCTATTCACCTATCCATCCACCTATCCACCTATCCATCCATCCACCCATCCACATATCCATCCACCCCATCCGTCTATTCACCTATCCATCCACCTATCCACCTATCCATCCATCCACCCATCCACATATCCATCCACCCCATCCGTCTATTCACCTATCCATCCACCTATCCACCTATCCATCCATCCACCCATCCACATATCCATTCACCCCATCCATCCACCTATCCATCCATCTATTCATCCACCCATCCATCCATCCATCCACCCACCCCATCCACCTATCCATCCACGCACCTATCCATCCATCCGCCCATCCACGTATCCATCCACCCACCAATCCATGTATCCATCCGCCTATCCATCCATCTCCCCATCCATCCACCCCTCTAGCTATTCCAAAACCAAGCTGGCCGCTCATCCACTCACATCCCCGGCCCACAGCCCACGCCATGCCCATGAGTGCGTGACAAGGGGTTAGGACTGGCTGGCAGAGGGAGCTGGGCCATGGTCCCTGAGGCTGCATGCTGGCACCTGGGCCGCTGAGGATCTCCACCAGAAGAGACCCCCAGAGCCACAGGACAATCTGGCAGTCTCTGCACCGCCCCGGACCTTGCAGAGTGAAAATCCAAGGAGTTTACGCAGGGCCTGCACTGTGCAAAGCAGGAAGTGCTGAAATCCAGCAGGCTCATTGCATGACTCCAAAAGCCACGGGAAAGCCCTGGAGCTGGGCTGCTACCCTGAGGGTGCCCACGCGGGTGCACGGTGCTGTACACGGGTGGCTCATCCTCTTGAGTCACCAGCTGGGGAAGTGTGCCACCACCGCGGGGCTGGGTGGCAGCGGGAAGCATCTGCTCTTCACCACCGCAGGTCTCTGCTGGGCTCTGAAGGAAGAAGAAAAAAGCGCGGTCACCGGCACGGAGGTAGCAGCCTTCCCTGCACACCTATCGGAGGAGGATGAAGATGAAAGAGGAGCGCGTCGTGGAAGAATGCGCAATACCCAACGCGGTTAAAAATAGAGCCAGTGACCGCATTGGCTGACTGCAGTTTCTTAATCTCCGCGGCGYGCGTCACCACTGTCTCATGACTCTGGAAAAGAGAGTGAGACAGGAAGGAAAGAGGCTGGGGACTTCGTAGGAAATCGAGATCTTGCAAGCGCACGCCGGAGTGAGCCGCCGGGCCACGGCGCAGGGGCCGCGCGTGGCTGCGGGGCACACGGCCGGCGAGGCCGGTGGGTACCACGGGGCCTCAGCCACCACGCGTGGCCCCGCTTCTCTTCGGCGGTGCCCACCTGCCCGCGGCGGCTCGCCGGACCGCCCTGGATTCAGCCCCGGCCCCGCGACACGGGTGCGAGGTGCCGGCGGCGTCAGCGCCCGCTTGCGTCAGAGGCGCCCCGGCCGCCGGCGCGTGCAGGGCGCGGGGTCGCCCCCGCCGGGCCCTTCCCGTGCGGCCAGCGCCGAGCCCTCGTCCCAGGGCCGGGGACAGCGGGGGCCGGCGACGGGACCGGCCCGTAAGCAGCAGCCCCGCGCTTGCCCGCCAGCGTGCGCCCCGCCGAGGTGCGCGGCCCCAGCGCGCCCGCTCTGGGAGACCCCCCGGGAAGCGGCGTGGGAGCGGGCGATGCGTGCCGTGGAGAAGCGGGGGGGGGGGTTGGGACACGCCAGGGGGGCGAGCCCGAAGGGAAGGGCACCGCCGCGCACCGACGGCCCTTGCAGAGCCCGCGGCAGGGCTTCCTGCCCGTTTTCTGCCCGGCGGCTGGACCCCACGGGTGGCCCCGAGCGGCCGCGGGGGCGGCGCTGGGCTGGGCCGAGTCCTTCCGGGGGCCCCGGGCCTGCGGTCGCAGGAATGAGGAGGGAGGAGGAGTGGCCGGGGGCTGCGGCTGCCCCCCCCCGGGGCGCCCCCTCCCACGGCCCCGCGGTGCCCCGTGCCTCAGTTTCCCACCCCCGTCCTCCCCCCGCCGCTATTCGGGCAGGCGCGGGAGCGGCGCGGCCCCGAGCCCGGGCCGTTCCATGAGCGTTTCCCTTCGCTTCCAGCTTGGCTCCGGCGCTCGGGGCCGGGGCCAAGGAAGGTTTTGTAACGGTCCCGCTTCAATCAAAAGGACAGGGCGGCACCGAGCGGGCGCGGGGCTCCCAGGGAGCCGGGGGCTGCAGCCGGCAGGGGGTTTCTGCGTGCCGGGGCCGCCCCTATTCGACGTGCCGATACTTCCGAGCTGTCTTGGGGGGGCTGGAAATCTGCTTGCTCAGCAGGAAGGATGGCCTGGGGGTTCCCCGCTCCGGCAGCGCCCAAGCACCCCCCCCAGTTTGTAAAATCACTTGTGTCACCTCCCAGGTGAGTTTGGGCAGCGGGCACTGCTGTCATGAGGGCCGTGCGGCCTCAGCTACCCTGCCGCACCAGCCCTTGGCCGCTTCCCGCAGCCTCAGAAATACCTCGCGGACAAGCTCGCCCAGCTGTAGTGCATCCCTCGGCTCTGCTTCTGGCCTGTGGGGGGACGCTGGCACTTGTTCCCTGCTTGGAAAAGGTCAGAAAGACCAAAAACGTTTGCCAAGAAAGTGAAGTGAGAAGCAGCAAGGCCCCATGGGCTCCCACATGTGCACGCAAGGGGAAAGCAGCCAGCACCCGGCTTTGGTGGCTTTTTTCAGCCAAGCCCCAACACTGGGAGCTCGGTGCCTGCAGCACCTGCACCGCAGCTGGCACGGGAGCATCACACTGCCCTGCCAGCTGTGTCTCTGAGGTTGGGGGCAAGCAGCGTCCCGCAGCAAGGGAGCCACGCTTCGAGCCCCTTTGCTGCTCCTATTTTTGACTCGCAGGGTGCCACGGCTTCTCTGCCCGTAAAGGAGGCAACTGGAGGCAGCACATTCCAGCGCTGGTTTCCCCGGCCACTTTGCAGCACGGGGAGTGCGTGGGATCACTCCTCTGCCCTGCTGATCCCAGCGAAGAGGGTTTCCAACTTCTCACCTTGTGCTTTAGGACCCGAGTGATGCCTGTGGCTGTCCACATGCAGGGATTCACGGGCTCTGGTGCCACCGCTGCTGGCAGTCCCAGATGCTGCCAGCAGCAGTTTGTGCAGGAATTGCAAGGCGGGGACCCATCGGGCACCCTGGGCAGGGCCAGACAAGCAGGGTGCAAGAAGGTCCCTCGGCACAGGGAAAGGGGCTCGGAGGGTCAGCACAGTCCTGCTCCTGTGCATGGGGACAGGCTCTCAGCCAACACTGACCTGCAGCCATGCGGTATGTGAAAAACTGCACTTTTATTGACTCAGTAAAAACTATGAAAAAATATAGCTTGGAAAACATTGCTTCACTGCTCCCCCCCACCCCAGTGAGAGGCAGGGCCCTGGGCAGGAGCCCCCAGGGCCATCCTGAGGGGACAAAGAGAGAAGGGGTCCCCTGGAGCAGAGGGGGACAGGGTAGGTCACTGTAACAGCATCCCCAGTTCAGGGCTTTTGGGCATCCAGGTGCAGCACTGGGCAGCAGATCCCAGCCGAGGAGAGCTGGAGCAGCACCGAGCGCTGGAGCGATGCTCCTGGCGGTGGGGAGCGCACATGGGCTGGGCCAGGAGGAAGCCCCAAGGAGCCCTGCTCCCCACAGTGCTGCCCCATCCCTCAATCCCAGAAAGCCTCCTGGGTGGGAGGAAAAGGGCGGCAGGTGCAGGAAAGGCAGAGCCCCAGAGGCCCATGAGCTGGGGGTGCCCGGGAGAAACACTGGGAGCATCCAGGCAACCTCTGCCCCAGCCCAAAGGGGCCAGAAAGCAGCCTCTGGCCCCTGCGTGCCAATCCCAAGCTGCGATGGCTCTGCCACCATCACAGCTTCAGTCCCACACGTGGTCCAGCCCTGTCCCCCAGCCCCCAGGGGGGATACTCTCCTCCCTGTTACCCAAATTACCCAACTCCTGCCCTGAGAATTTTTTTTTTTTTTTTTTTTTTTTTTTAAAGCAGCACTAGCTGCAAGCAGTGACAGGCCAAGGAATGCTTGAGGCAGAGGAAGGGCCACGCCTGCCCTTCAGCCTCTCCCTCGCCACCGGGGTTTTACAGTGGAGATTTCTCTCTCCTCCCCCAGTGGCCAAATAATACTGTCGTGCCGGCCCGGCCCCCACGGCCGGGCAGCAGGAACCACCTCTCGCTACGCTGTGCGGGTGGGCAGCGCAGCCCCCGGGCTTGGCCCTGCGCCGGCCATCCCGGCCGGGGGGGAGGCAGCCTAAAAAAAAGAAAAGACGACCAACCCTGGGCTCAATGGTGTCCTGGAGGTGGCCAAAGCCAAAGCGGGGCAGGAGAAGCCTCTGCCAGGCCCCGCGTGGGGCAGTGCTGCCAGAGGAACAACGCCTAGGGCCAGGAGCATCAGGGCGCATCGTCCTCCCGCGGCGCAGGCCATCGCCTCCGGGCCACCCGTTGTCACCACCGCGCCGGAGAGTGAGGCCGGGTGGCTCCACGGCCAGCGCGTGGGGCAGGCACAGCTATCTGCCGCTCTCCTGGCGTCGCTGGAGCAGCTCGATGACCTCGGCAATGCCATCCTCGGGGACCTGGGAGCGGGGCCCATGTCAGCACCGCCGGCTCCTGCCATGCAGCCCCCGGGGCGCTCCGGCCCCCTGGTGAGCCRCGTTCCTGCACCTCCCACCCCAGCAGCAGCAGTACAACAGAGCAGTTGAGTCCCGAGCGCCGCCTGGGGCCAGGAGAGGCAAGGAATGGAGCCAGTGCTCAGAGCCTGCCAGAGCTGGCCGAGGGCAGGACAGCCTCACCAGCGGGGAACGTCTGCCCAGATGCCTCCCTGCCCACAGCTGCAGCCTGGTACATGGCCGGGTGAAGGAACGCGGCTCCCCGCCAGCCGGGTGGCCGCAAGCTTACCAAGGCATGATCGAAGTTGAAGGTGCTGATGTAGTACGCCGATATGTCCACGTTGGCCAGTGGCTCGGCGATCTGGGCCACGATGCCGCACTCGTCTGGGGAGGCAAAGGGCCCGCTGGTGAGCACAGGTGTGGCAGGGGACATGGCCCCACAGCTAGGACATCTGGGAAGCAGCCCCCAGGTGACAGCAGCAGAGGCAAAGCCCGAAGCTGCAGGAAGCCCCCAGCTCCACTCCGAAGCAATCCTGAGAATAGTGTGGGTGAAATTAGGCCACACTCACCGCGGGTGGGGAGCGGATGGGTGCTGAGCTCCATGGGGAAACCCTACCCTGCTCCACCACAGGCTGCCCATGTCCCCTCTGCACTGGGGCTCCCCCAGGGGTGCACTGAGCAGGACAAGGCACCGATAACCCGGGCAGGGGACCGAGATGGCAGGCAGAGCCGCAGCAACGCTTACCGAAGCCCAGGGGCTGCCCACCGATCCGCACCATCCGCCAGAGCTCCCCCGTGGAACTGGTCAGCAGCAGGTCACTGGGGAACCTGGAAGAGCAGGGGGGGACCCTGGGTGCAAAATCCCCCAAGACCTGGCACCTGCTGGAGCCGGGGCCTCAGGGAGGGACACGCAGCCCCGAGACGGGTCCCCGGAGCACACGAGGCTGGGGAGCCGCGCTGAGCCGCGGAGGGCACCCACCTCTTCTGGGTTTCTGCATCCATTACGATTGAGATGTAGCCCTCGATCAGCGAGAAGGCAAAGAAGGTGATGGTGTCAAGGTCCTGGCTGCCAGGGCCAGCCTCCTTCGGGGGACTGCAGACAGAGGGAGCAGGGTGAACCGACCTCCGGGCTGGCCAGAGGCCCTGACATCAGGGAGGGAAAGGGCTGGCTTGCAGCACCCAGGGGTGCTAGCCTCTACTAGTGTCACATCTGGATGTCTCACTGTCACCCCCTGGGTGGGGGCAGACCCAGAACAAGAGCGGGTGTGCTCTGCACTTTGGAAGCCTCCGGGACTGGAGGTGCAGCCTGCAGGACTTGGCTGCAACCACGTTTCTGCATGCTTCTGAAGCACCGCGGTACCTCTGGAGTGGGAAAGTCAACACAGCAGCTGCTCTTTGCACCTCAGAAGAGATCTGCTCCCAGACAAGCCTGAACAGGGTTGCACTTGTGTGCTCCCAGGTGCCTGGACTAGGTGAAATGTAAAGTTTAACCCAAAGGGGAGGTGAATTCCCAGCAAGAGTCCTGAGGCTTCGTGTCCCCACGGGGAGAGGGACCCAGCAGACAACGCTGCAGAGCTCCAACCACCAGGAAGTCCTGAGCGGGAGCAGAGCCTCACCACGGGTCCCTGTGCAGGGTTTCAAACAGTTTTTTTTGCAAAAGAAGGCTTCCTATTTTGCAATAACCCCCCTGTCCGGGCTTTGCTGCAATAGGTGGCCTCTTCCCCCAGCTCGGCAGCGCTCGGAGCCAGCCTGGTCGGCTGGATGCTCCAAGGGACTCCCATCTCCCAGGGACAGTGAGCCCAGTCAGCAGCAGGACCCCCAACACCTGAGCGGCCAGACACTGGGACACCCTTGGGAGAGCAAAGCCAGTTCACGAAATGCATCCAGAGCTTGAAAGAGTGGTGGGAGCAGAGGGCAGGATGAAACACACCATTTCTCTCGGTGGCTGGGGAAGGGAAGGGAAGGAGCAGCCTGTGGCCCGGGTAGGCCAGAGCGGGGCAGCAGGGGAGCCTGGAGGGACCCCAGCAGGTCCCAAATACCCACAGCACCTCCTTAAGCCCATGGTGCAAATGCCTCTAGCAGCCATGGGTTGGAGCAACCCTGCCTGCTCCACACCAGCCCTCCCAGCCCGCAACCCTCCACACTGGGCACAGCACTGGGAACCCCAAGACCCCTTCCAGCACGGGGTGCCAGGCTGGGAAGGACACGGTGTGCATGCGACCGCCGAGGGTTCATGTGCCAGGTCGCCCCGCAGCCTCCTGCCTAACAGCAGCACCCGCGCGAGGTGCCAGCACCCGCGGGGACCCACCTGTGGGAGTAGAAGAGGACGTCGATAAGCATGGTGGCGATGGCAGGCAGCGTGTCGGGCGCCACGGTCAGGATGCAGAAGCGGTTCTGGGGGCTCTGCACGGGGTGCACCGTGGGGCTGGCAGCTGGTGGGGGGACAGCGTGCCATCACCCTGGGCAGGGCACCCAAGGCCCCCCCCCGCCAGCCAGCGCTCCGGCTGCTTGGGGACAGCACAGCAGTGCCACCCCGTGGCCACAGCGGTGACAGCCCGACATCCCTCAGGGCACAGCGGGGTGGCCCTGGGGGCACGGATCCAGCCTCCGGAGCAGGAGCACGCATGCAAGACCTGGCCAGCCACGGGGACGCAGGGCCACGGGCAAGCCCAGGCGCTCACCTGGCTTGGGCTTGAGGAAGCCGTTGCTCACGTCATCGCAGTTGACAGGGACGGACTCGCCGTTCTCCTCCTTGTAGATGTCGAATTCTCCTGCCAGCGTGTGGATCACCATGGGCAGGTCCTTCTCCCGGACCTGGCAGGAGCGTGGGAAGAGTCAGGGCTACAAGCACTTCCCTCAAGCCTCAGCCCCCTTGCAGGAGCATCCACATTCCCATCTGCTCCCAAACTGGGCCAGAATCCCTGCACAGCCAAGTGGCACCCAGGTCCAGGACAGTGGGGAAGGGGACAGGGGCTGCTGGGTGGCCCCATCCAGCTCTGCAGGACCTCAGCACCCTGCCACAGCAGCAGCCTGCCAGGTGCAGGTGCTGCAGGACTCTGTCCCTGTCCCCAGTGGGGTGCACGTGCCCCTTGAAGGCAAACACTCCCCCTCTGCCGTGCGGGACTCACCAGGATGAAGTCCGTCTGGTACGTGGAGAGCATCAGCACCGAGACGTTGTGCTCGGCCAGCGGAGCAATGACCGACTTGGCAATCTTGGTGACACCAGTGGCCTGGCAGCCGGAGGAGGCCCTGCCGTTGGACACAACGCTGAGCACCAGCCACGTCGAGTCCGCCACCTGCATGAACTCTGAGGGCGGCAGCTCTGCAACAGGAGGGCCAGAAAGGGGAAACTGAGGCACGAGGGCCAAGGAAGAGCAAGGCTGGAGAGAGCCCACCAGGGAGCCATGGAGTCACGCTGGCCTCACCAAGCCTGCTTCAAGCATGGCCAGAAGCTGCTGTATCGTCCCCCCCAGAGCTGGGGCAGGCCATGGGTGTCTGCAGCCAGCCCAGAGCATGCCGATCCCAGGCCTGGGGGGGAACAACAGAGCCCTGTCCTCGCCGGCAGCCAGGTGAGCTGCCCATCCAGCCCTTGGTGACACCGGCTTCGTGGGGAAGGGCTGTGCCCATTGGAGGGGTGCGTCAGCCCCATGCTGGAAGGAGGTGGCAGAGCCGGCCTCAAAAGACCCCAGTTTTCATTGCATGAGACCCCCATGCCAGGAGCCGGCCACATTCTTTGCTGCAACTCCAAGGTGGCAAGGTGTTTCCCAAGAACGGGAACAGCCCCAGAAATGCCAGTAGGATGCACCCGCTGCACCCTGCAATCGCCTGCCTGCTCGTCTCCCAGATGGGCCCAGGCATCCCCTTCCCCACCTCCCCGCAGCCCCCGGCACCTGTCCTGGCTCTGGGTGCTGCAGAGGTGCCCACGGCTCTGTGAGGTGCGGGAACCGGAGCGGCTCCAGGGTGCCGGGAACAGGAAAGTCCAAGCTTGCTCCTTGCCCCGCCGGATGCGGGACTCTGCCCGTGCCACAGCAAAGCCTTGCTGGCCACAGCAGGGAGGGCCAGCCCCCCCCGGTCCCCAACCCTGGCAGCCGGGGCTGGGCCCCATCCCTCCTGCATGGCCCTGCTGCGACCAGCCCTGCCGCTGCCAGCACCCATGGGTGCCACACCACAGGCACCCAGGAAGCGTGGCAAGGCTACAGGCACCCCGACAGAGCCATGTTGGGTGCTGGCGGTGCCCGCAGCAGCGCACCACTGGGGAGTTGGGGCAGGGCCAGCCCGGTGCAAGAGGGACCAGAAGGCAACGGGGGCTGCAAGCCGATCCGGCACAGGCAGAAAAACCGGGGGGGTGTCCAGGCTCACCTCGTACCTCGGTCAAACCCAGCAAAGCAGCAACCCGGGGCACCCGTCACACCAGAGCGGCACCACCCGGGACACAGCCATCGCCAGCAAGGTCACAGCATGGGGAGCAGCAACGCCTCCCTGCTCCAGCTCCGCGCTCCCTGTCTCAGGGGGACGGGATGGAGCCGCCGGCACAGACAGTGATGGCAAAGCTGTGCCGCAGCCCGGCTGCACAGGGCCCAGCCTGCTCTCCCCCGCGCTCGGCAGAATAAAAAAGAAAAAAAATCGCATCTCAAAAACAGAGCAACCGCAGCCCTGGCTGCGGCTCACTGCATCAGGTGCCGGGCGCCGATCCGATGGGAACGGCTCCCACTTCCCCGCCGCGGATCCCACGGCGAGCACAGCCCCACTGTCTCCAAATGGACGTCAGGCGACGTCCAGACATCCTCAGCTCCCCTCCAGCAACCGGGCAAAGCCCAGCACGCACAGATTGCTTTCCACAAGTGGCTGGAGGCCAAGCCAGCGCAGAGCCCTGCTGAGCGGGCCGCGGCCCTCAGCTAGTGCTGGGTATGGCACGGGGCGGCATGCACTGGGTCCAGGCGGTCCGGTGAAATCCTGGACCCTTTGCAACAGCTCCAGTAGCTTCCCAGGCTCTATTTTCATTCGCATTAGGCTTAAGAGGGTTTACGGCAAACAGGGGCTTCAGCTCTCTCCATCCCAGGCGCGAGCACCTGCCCAAGGGGATATCAAGAGAAGCAGCTCTTGCAGAGCCTCACAGGGGCTGGAAATCCTGATTTTTAGGGCCCGGACTCCTGTTGGAGCTGGACCCCTGCCCATTGGCATGGGCATAACACGCACAGCGAGGAGCTCCTTCAGCTTCAGGCTGACCTGGATGGAGCACAGGCGTTTGAAGAGCCCCTTCCCTTGGTGTGGGAATGGCAGCTGCCCCGGTACCCGCTGGCACTAGCGGGGCCCAGGACTGTTGCACCTTCTGAGAGAAGAAGTTTCCTTCAACCAAACCTGGTGAAGGGGCTGCCCCGAGGCCTGCATGCCTGAGAACTGCCAGCCCACATCCACAAGTGAGATGAGCTGGAGGGGCTCAGCAGCCTACACCTGGACGTGGAGAGACAGAGCACAAGTTCAGCCTCAGGAAAGAGCAGGGCCAAGGCCATGAAGCCTCCAAGCCCAGGTCTTCTTTCTCCTCCCAGCACCGGCTGCCCTGAGTTGGCCATGAGGCAGAGATGGGTGTCAGGGTACACAGCTACTCCAAAAACAGGGATGGGGGTGCACAACATCAACCCACCGCGTGTGCGTGCCACCCCAGCCTTGCCCAGCAGCCAGACCACAAGGGCCCTGGGGCTGCCAGGTCTCCTGTCCCTGGCTGGGCAGAGAGGTGTCACAAAGCCAAACTGTGCCAGGGATGCTCAGGGACTGGGACGCTGTCCCAGAGGGACACCAAGCTGGTGCCCGCGGGGAAGCGGAGCCCCAGGTCAGCTCCAACGAGCGCCATGCCTGGGGCTGAGCCCACGCTGGCCGGGCGCCAGGGCTGGCTCCAGAAAAGCTGCTTTTGTTGGCAGGGCCCAGGCACGCTCGCGGGTTCCTTCCTGCCCCACGCCCCTTCTCCCCAGGAAGGGACGGATCGGGGCTATGTTCTTCCTCCCATGTTTCATTCGGGCACCCGCTCGCAAGCCCGCTAGCTCCCACTGGGCGCTGCGCGAAGGGGCTGGTGCTGCCCCACAGCAAAACTGGGGTGACCAGGGCAAGGGGACCAACCCACTCACCATCCAGAGCAGCACCCCCAGGCCAGGACTCCTCACGTCCCCCTTCCCCACCCCAAAGCACCCATAGGTCAGCCCCTGGAAAGGCCAGGGCTCTGGCAGGTCCTCCCGATCCCCCCAGGTCAGCGCTGCTCCCCATCCAAGCCACGGGCCCAGCAGAGCCTCATCTGGGAATGCAGCAGTTAGTCAATAACTTGGTATTTCAGCTGGGGTCTGCAGTGGAACAGCCAAGCTGAGAAGGCAAACTCATCACGCCAGTGAGGTAGCGGAGCAGGAGAAGGTTTCTATGTTCAGAAGCCCTGGCGTCCTGCTGCTCCTGGGCAGCAGCAGCAGCAGCTCGAAGGAAGCGCTGGAGCCCAGCAAGCTCTGCCCCGCAGGGAGAGCAGCCCAGCTCACCTCCCCACAGCCAAAGCATCCGTGATCCGTCCCGGCATTGCCAGCGCCGCAGACCCGCTGTGGGGCAGAGGGGCCTCAGCCAAGGTCGCAGCCATTAGCAAGGAGACCACACGCAGGCAGCAAGGTGCAGGCCAGGCTGCCGGACCTCCATCGCCCCAGCTGCATGCCAGCTGCAGGAACAGCACCACCATCAGTCCGGATCGGGCGGCTACGGCCGGGTCCGATGCTGGGGCTGCCGAAACCGCCAATTGGGGCAGGGCCGGCCCAAGGCCGGATCTCGAGGTCTCCTGGGTTGCAACTGCAGCCGGGAAGGCGGACGCCTGCCCTTGGCTCCCAAGGCCGGCAGGGAGGACGGGGGTATCGCAAGCTGCTGTGGGTCCTTCGGCTGGGTCAAGCTGGCTCCCGAGCGCCAGCCACGGGGCTCCCATGGCCTGGGCGAGCCCGGAGGAAGAAACGTGCTCAGCTTCCAGGGGCCTCCCTCAGCTGCCGCCACTGTGCAGGCGTTTCCCCCGGCTGGCTCCTTGCACAGGAAGCGCCAGAACAGCCTCTGCGCGTTCCCAGGGCCAGCAGGTTGGGAGCCGCGCGCCCTGTCCTAGCGGTCACCGCTTCCTACTAATCTCTTTTCAAGACCACCAGGAACTGCAAGGCGCTGCAGTGTCTGCAGAGCCTGCCGACAGCGTAGGGCAACGGGGCCACCCCGAGCTGCGGTGCCACCGCGGCGGGTCACCAGCAGCCCGAGCACCAACGTGCAACAGGCCCCGGGAGCACAACGGGACCCCAGGAGCACAGCGGGTGCAGTCCCGGGGCTCATTCGGCCTCAGCTAGCTCATGAGCTTCCCCCCCCTCCGCCAGCAGGTCCGGTTCAAACACCCACGAAAGCAGCAGCACTGAGACCGCAGCTGCGCCAAGGGCCGCAGCATCCCAGCCCAGTCCTGCACAAGAAGGAGCGGCACGGGGGGGACACCCAGTGCACACTAGCGGTTTCCCCCAGCTGCTGGTCCGGCCGTGCACAGAAGAAACCCAGCAGCAAATCCCCCAAAAATAAGGCATGGGGGGAGGTTGCAGCTGAGCCTCTCAGCCCGCTGCAAAGCTCAACGCCTTGGGGTTGCAGCCCCACCGTGCCAGGGACAGCTGCGGCCCCCAAGGCGAGGAAGTGGCTGCATGCAGCGCCAGCAGCCCCCAGCCCCGCGGAGGGGCGCCAGGCCGGGCGGGTGCCGCAGCCCCATTGTTCCGCGCTTCCCGCCGCCCCCCTTGGGATCGCGGCCCGCGGACAAACATGGATCGATAAACAATGCAGCAGGGAGGGCTGCGGAGCAGCCCCAGTCTCCCGAGGCCCCGCTGCAGAGCTCTGGGGGGGGACCCTGTGCTGCGGACCCGCAGGCAGCTCCTGGGATCTGCCAGCAAACGGCTCGGGGGGGCCGAGTCAATGAAACTGGCTCCCGGTGAGAAGATCTGAGGCCTGGACCAGCGTCAGCTGCAGGCGGCCAGCTAGTGCTGCGATGCAACCAGCCCTCAGCGCTGCTGCCCGGGAGCCGCCGCAGCCGGGCCGGTGACCCTTGCTCCTTGGGGCACGGCCAAGGAGAGAAGATCCGGTTGGCTCCCTGCAGCCTCCGCTGTCCTGCGACAGGAAGGTTTGGGTGGGAGCGGCCGGGAACACCCGGCTGGGGAAAGGATCTGCCCCTCCGGCACAGCCCGTTCTGCTGATACCCTGCCCGCAAGGCGAGCGCGTCCCGTGGGGCGGCGGCGGGTGAGGCGCAGCGCGGGGTGGGTGCACTGCTCTGGGCTGAGCCTAGCTCCCCGGGAGCCCCCGCGCACCCAGGCCACCACAGGGTGTCATGGGTCCCACATGCAGCTCCCCAGGGAGGCAGGCGCAGAACTGGTCCCGTGCGGCAGAAGCGCCACCGGCCCCAGCACTTGCCGGGCAGGTCAGCGACATGAAAGAAGCCGCAGGAAGAACTTGCTAAGCAGCACCTTGCTCGCTCGCAGCAACTTGGCAGCTGCTCCGGCAGCAGCACCCGCACAGTGAGATGGGTGGCACGGCCGGGCTTGCAGCAATGAGCCCACCCTGCCCAGGCGTCCAGGGAGGGTGCTGATGCCTGCCCCCTATCCCAGCTTGCCCTGCCTGCCTCTGCTCCACCGTGCGGCCCTTGAAGGCCTGCTGCAACACGGGCTCCCGGGACGCTTTCCACACCACACTCATCTGTCAAGTACGTGAAGACGCCACTTTGCCTTGGAAGTGGTTATTACGGAGACGCAGCCAGCGGCGCGCCAAGGCAAGACCTCACCAGGGCAAGCCGGCACATCCCCAAGCAACAGCCGCTGCCACAGAAGGGAGCTCCACGGGCAGCTCCGAGCGGCCCGTGAGCCCTCCCCGGGGGATGAGCATGGTACAAGCTACAACTCGCTGGCCACAGCACAAGCACAAAGCTCGAAGCGCAAAGCATCGCCGTCTGCGGGCTCCTGCGTCATCCAGGTGTGCGCAGCATCTGACCGAGCTACCCGCGGGGATGCACCGAGAACTTACACAACTTGTTTCAGGAGCTCAGACCAGGGCCTAGCACAGAGCTGACGGCCTCTGCTGCAGCAGGGACACCGTCACAGGGGAAGCCACCGCACGGTACCTTTAAAGCCTTCTTCGTCTAGCATGATCGTGTAGTCCTCGGGGGTCTCCGTCAGACTGAAGAACTTGCACCTGCCAAAACACACAAGCGCTGCTGAAGCGGGACAGGCTGGGGGCACCGCAGCGGCTCCGGACGGGGCATGGCTGCACCCCGCCGCCCTGA